>NC_085991.1:18114883-18303883 GCF_030014385.1 Trichomycterus rosablanca | reverse complement strand
GAGATATGTTGGACCAGTTTGTAATTTCTTATAATGATGACATCTTGATATACAACCCCTGGCAAAAATTATGGAATCACCACTCTTGGAAGATGTTCTGTCAATTGTTTAATTTTGTAGAAAAAAAATAAATCACAGACATGCCACAAAACTATCATTTTTCAAAATGTCAACCTTCTGGCATTAAGAAACAATAAAAAAAAGAAACAAATATAATAGTTGTGGTCAGTCACAATTGCTTTTTTTAGATCAAGTAGAGGAAAAAAATATGGAATCACTCAAATCTGAGGAAAAAATTATGGAATCACTCTGTAATTTGCAGTTTAAAAACAAAACATCTGCAGCAGATTAGATTTGCTAATTATTCTTCAGTTTAAAAAGAGTGCTCACACCTCGGAGAGCTGTTGCACAAAGCAGATTGTCATGAATCATGGTTCCAACACAAGATATGTCAGTTGAAACAAGTGAGAGGATTATAAAACTCCTTCAAGAAGATAAATCATTGTGGAATGTCGCAAAAGATGTTGGTTGTTCCCAGTAAGCTGTGTTTAAAATCTGGACCAAGTACAAACAAAATGGGAAGGTTGTAAAAGGGAAGCATACTGGTAGACCAAGTAAGACATTAAAGCATCAAGATAGAAAACAAAGCAATATGTCTTGAAAACAGAAAATGCACAACAAAACAAATGAGAAACAAGTGGCCGGAAAGTGGAGTCAATGTCTGTGACTGAACTGTAAGAAATCACCTAAAAGAAATGGGATTTACATACAGAAAAGCCAAACAAAAGCCACCATTAACACCTAAAAAGAAAAGAACAAGGTTAAAGTAGGCTAAAGAAAAGCAATCGTGGACTGTGGGTGACTGGATAAAAGTGATCTTCAGTGATGAATCGCGAATCTGCATTGGGCAAGGTGATGATGCTGGAACTTTTGTTTGGTGTCTGTCCAATGAAATTTATGAAGATAACTGCCTAAAGAAAACATGTTAATTTCCACAGTTGTTGATGATATGGGCCTGCATGTCGGGTAAAGGCACAGGGGAGATGGTCTTCAATAAATGCCAAAGTCCACATTGAAATTTTGGACGCTTTTCTTATTCCATCAGTTGAAAGGATGTTTGGTGATGATGACTTCATTTTTCAAGATGATAATGCATCTTGCCATAGGGCAAAGGACGTGAAAACTTTCCTTCAAGAAAACATATAATGTCAATGGCATGGCCTGCAAATAGTCCGGATCTCAATCCATTTGAAAATCTCTGGTGGAAATTGAAGAAAATGGTCAATGACAAGGTTCCAACCTGCAAAGCTGATCTGGCAACAGCAAGAGACAGTTGAAGGCAGATTGATGAAGAATACTGTTTGTCATTAGTTAACTCCATGCCTCATAGAGTTTAAACCATTATAAAAGCCAGAGGTGGTGCAACAAAGTAATAATGGTGCAGTGTTTTCTAATGATTCCATAATTTTTTCCTCAGATTTGAGTGATTCCATATTTTTTTCCTCTACTTGATCTAAAAAAAAGCAATTGTGACTGACCACAACTATTATATTTGTTTCTTTTTTTATTGTTTCTTAATGCCAGAGGGTTGACAGTTTGAGAAATGATAGTTTTGTGGCATGTCTGTGATTTCTTTTTTTTCTACAAAATTAAACAATTGAAAGAACATCTTCCAAGAGTGGTGATTCCATAATTTTTGCCAGGGGTTGTACTCTCCAGATTATGTAACCCATGTCAGTAATGTTTGACAGGTACTTCAACGGTTGTTGGAGAATCAGCTCTTCATCAAGGGAAAGAAGTGCAAATTTAATTGCCAACGAATTTCCTTTTTAGGTTACATAATCAGCATCGAAGGGGTTGTCATGGGTGACCACAAGGTCAACGCTGTGGTAAACTGGCCAGTTTCTTCTACGATTAAGGGACTACAGCGGCTCTCAGGCTTTGGCAATTTTTATTGGCGATTTATTAGAAATTTCAGTACCTTGTCTGCACCTCTAACTTATCTTTTTAAGGGATCACCCAAACGCCTTGTTTGGATAGTAAGGCGGACACTGCTTTCCTGAGGCTAAAGGAAGCTTTCACGTCAGTTCCCATCCTTATTCACCCCGATCCCATAAAACCTTTCATAGTTGAGGTTAATGCTTCAGAGGTAGGTGTGGGAGCGGTTCTCTCCCAGCACTTTGGAAATCCGGGTAAGATGCATCCAGTGGCAATTATAGCATAGGAGACCGGGAGCTTCTCGCCATTAAGCTGGCCCTTGAAAAGTGGAGACATTGGATGGAAGGAGCCATGCACCCCTTTCTAGTTCTCACGGATCACAAAAATCTTGAATATTCATGCCAGGCTAAGAGAATGAATCCTAGACAGGCACGTTGGTCTCTATTCTTTTCTCGTTTCAAGTTTAATATCACGTTTCGTCCAGGCAATAGGAATACTAAAGCAGATGCTCTCTCACGTCAAAATTCAGGTGAAGAAGACTCAATTGAAGATGGGCTTCCGGAAGCAGTTCTTCCTACTGTGTTGTGGCAACCATTCGCTGGAAAGTTGATTGGACATTGATAAAGGAGTTACAAAATCTTACTGTGCCAGCACAATGCCCAGTGGGTAAGAAGTATGTTCCCTGAGCTTTTCGAGAGCGCCTCATTACTTGGGCTCACTCGTCGTTATCATCGGGTCATCCTGGGGAAACACGAACACAGCAGTTGCTAGCTAGTCGGTACTGGTGGGAAAATATGTACTCATATGTGCTTCATGTTCTACATGCTCCCAATGTAAGACACCTAAGGCATTACCAGCCGGGAAATTAGTTCCACTTCCAGTTCCCACTCGTCCTTGGTCGCATGTGGCGATTGATTTTGTGACTGATCTACCTCTTTCCCAAGGGTACACTACCATTTTAATTAATATATTGCCATGAGAATCCATTGGATTGGTCTCGTTTTCTTCCCTGGGCAGAGATAGCCCAAAACTCATTTACCGGTTTATCTACAGGATTAACACCATTCCAGTGCATCCTGGGATATCAGCCCCCACTCATGCCATGGTGGTAGTACTGATGTTCCATCAGTGGACGAGTGGATGAAAAGGAGTGAGGAGGTTTCGCAGTTCACGCATCGGCGCATTGAACAAGTCCTTTGGAAAAACAAGATCCACCTACCACAACACTATCTTGTCTCACCCTCTTTTCATGTTTCTCTACTAGCCTGTGATTCCGGGTCCTCTGGACGAGGTTGTACATCTGGCCTAAAAAGACAAGAGGGTTATGATCGGTGTATACAATTACAGGGGCCGGGCTGGAACCAACATAGACCTCAAAGTGTTAAAGTGCCAACAGCAGAGCCAAAGTCTCTTTTTCAATAGTGTAGTCATTTAGCTGATGTCCTTTAAACTTGAAATCAAAATAGCACACAGGGTGACACTCAGCTCCTTCTTCAACCTGTAGTAGCACAGCCCCAGCTCCTGAAGCACTAACATCCACTTCTAGTTTGAATGTAAGGGCAAAGTTGGGAGCAGCCAAAACAGGAACACTGCAGAAAAGAGACTTATCAGAATCAAATGCATGTTGACATTCATCATCCCATTTAAAAGAAATAAAGGGGCTACACAGTTTAGTAAGAGGGGCAACTACCACAGAAAAGTTTCTACAAAAACACCTGTAGTAGCCACTACTTTAACATTTACAGGTCGGACCTGCCCACAACCTACCTGTTTCCCTAGATAAGTTACGGTGGCTTTACAAACCGATGCAAGATTTAAAGTCAAAGAATCATTAGTGAGCCTCTGGAACACCTCCTTTAGGCTGGTCATGTGGTGTGACTAGTTCTCAGATTAAATTACTACATCATCTAAATAAACACTACAGTTAGGAACATCTCCCAACACCAAGTGCATTAACCACTGGAAGGTGGCCGGACGGAGCATTTCTTAGACCAAAAGCCATTACTGTGTACTGCAGAAAGTGGTCCGGAGTTACAAAGGCAGAAATGTCAGAGGCTTCAGGGGACAAAGTCATTGTGAAGCTCGTGAAGCTCCGAGTCATTGTTGATGAGAATGACTTTAGAAGACTTGATCTCTCTTTGAGGTTGCCAGACACTGTGGAAGAGTTGTGTCAGATCATTCACCAAACATTTGAAATCAAAAGAGACTTTAGACTTCATTATATGGATGTTGGGTTCAATAATGAATTCATGACTTTATTGTCAACACAGGATATACAAGACAAAAGCACTATCAAATTTGTCTACTTGCCATTTTCTGTGAGTTCCATCTCTGCACTTCAGAGTTCTTCAATGAGTTCAGAGAAGCATCAGTTGATGCTTAAATCCCCCTCCACTACATCTTCTTCCAGAGAAGATTCAGGTGACACTGTTATTATACCAAGATCAGAGGCAAAATTAAGAGCACAGCCATGGCCACAACATTTTCCCATTTCTTGTTTTCCATATGATTGTTTTTTTATGTTTAATAAAACTGGCACCTGTCTGAAGTTAAGTTCTGGATTGAAGTCTGATATAATGGATAAGCTTGCTGAAGCCATTTTCCAGTACACGTCATACCCACAAAACCACCAGATAGAAGAAGTAGCAAAATCACTCATCAAAAAGTTTCCATGTTTAAAAGAATCATGATTTGCCACTGTATTATGGGTGGATGATACAGTCAAGCCAGAAAGTCTGCACATCCCTTTCATCTTCTCCACATTTTATTACGTTACTGACTTTTAGGCAGAGTTCTTTTTTTGCCTCAAACATCTACACACAATCACCAATAATTACGTAGTGAAAACAGGGTTTAGAAAGTATGCAGTTTTATTACTGACAAATATCGTTTATTTAGGGGTTACATATCTGTACACACCCTTAGCCTAATACTTGCTTGATGCACCTTTGGCAGCAATTACAGCTTCAAACCATCTTGGGAAAGAAGCTACGAGTTTGGCACACTTGTTTCTGGACATTTTTGCCCATTCCTCTTGGCATATCCTTGCAAGCTTCGTCAGGTTGGATGGGAAGTGTCGGTACCCAGCCATTTTCAACTCCTTCCACAGATGTTTGATTGAATTCAGGTCTGGGCTCTGGCTGGGCCACTTAAGGACATTCACAGACTTTCTCCATAGACAATCCTTTCGTCTCTTGGCTGTGTGCTTTGGGTAGTTGTCATGTTGGAGGGTAAACCTTTATGTACCCTTCTCAAGATCTACATTGTAAAAAAAAAATCGTAAAAAAAGGGTCAAATGACTGGCAGCAATGGCTGCCAAACAAAAACCGCAAGATTAAAGTTAAGTATCCTAATTTAAATTCAGTGGAAAAACAATACATTTACAGAAAATTTCAATAAATGTTTCACAAAGAAATACCTTTATTTTACAGACTTTTTCTTGAATTATTACGATTAAACACTTTCAATAAGGTGATGGCGCTAAAAGTTTTACAGAGAAATACCTTTACAGATATTTCTTGAATTATTACAATTAAACACTTTCAATAAGGTGATGGCACTAAAAGTTCTGCAGAGAAATACCGTTATTTTACAGATTTTTCCTGAATTATTATGATTAAACACTTTCAATAAGGTGATGGCACTAAAAGTTTTACAGAGAAATACCTTTATTCTTAGAGGAAAAGAAAAGAAATGCAAATTTTGCTAAATTCCCAACATCATTGGTTGAGAGTTAACAGACAGTTTACAGTGCATTCAGAAAGTATTCACTTTTTCCACATTTTGTTATGTTACAGCCTTATTCCAAAATGGACTAAATTCATTTTTTTCCCTCAAAAAAAATTTCCCCATAATGACAAAGTGAAATAAGTTTGTTGGAATTTTTTTGCAAATTTATTAAATATACAAAAATAATAATAAAAAAATCACATGTACATAAGTATTCACAGCCTTCACCATGACACTTGAGCTCAGGTGCATCCTGTTTCCACTGATCATCCTTCAGTTGTTTTGACAACTTGATAGGAGTCCACCTGTGGTTAATCCAGTTGATTGGACATGGTTTGGAAAGGCACACACGTCTATATAAGCATAGTTGACAGTACATGTCAGCACATACCAAGCCATGAAGTCCAAAGAGTTGTCTGTAGACCTCAGAGACATCATCTGTAAATGGAAGAAGTTTGGAACCACCAGGACTCTTCCTAGAGCTGGCCGCCCGGCCAATCTGAGTGATCGGGGTAGAAGGGTCTTAGTCAGGGAGGTGACCAAGAAACCAAGGGTCACTCTGACAGAGCTTCAGCGTTGCTCTGTGGAGAGAGGAGAACCTTCCAGAAGGACAACCATTTCTGCAGCACTCCATCAATCAGGCCTGTATGGTAGAGTGGCCAGACGGAAGCCACTCCTCAGTAAACGGCACAAGACAGCCTGCTTGGAGTTTGCCAAAAGGCACCTGAAGGACTCTCAGACCATGAGAAACAAAATTCTCTGGTCTGATAAAACAAAGATTGAACTCTTTGGCCTGAATGCCAAACGTCAGGTCTGGAGGAAACCAGGCACTGCTCATCACCTGGCCAATACCATCCCTACAGTAAAGCATGGTGGTGGCAGCATCATGCTATGGGGTTGTTTTTTGGCAGCAGGAACCGGGAGACTAGTCAGGGTCGAGGGACAGATGAATGCAGCAATGTACAGAGACATCCTTGAAGAAAACCTGCTCCAGAGCGCTCTGGACCTCAGACTGGGGCGAAGGTTCATTTTACAACAGGACAACGACCCTAAGCACACAGCCAAGATATCGAAGGAGTGGCTTCAGGACAACTCTGTGAATGTTCTTAAGTGGCCCAACCAGAGCCCAGAACTTGTCCTGTTCTATCATCTCTACACTGGCTGCCAGTTAAATTCCGCATTGATTACAAAATACTTTTACTAACCTATAAAGCGCTACATGGTCTGGCTCCACAGTATCTGAGTGAGCTTATTGATCACTACAACCCAGCACGTCAACTTCGTACAACAGAATCGGGGTTACTTGTAGTTCCAAGAATTAAAAAGATCACGGCTGGTGGAAGAGCATTTTCTTACAAAGCTCCACAACTTTGGAATAATTTTCCTGCCTCTGTTCGGGATTCGGACACAGTCTCAATGTTTAAGTCTAGACTGAAAACATATTTATTTTCTCAGGCTTTTGATTAGTATAGACAATAGTGCAGAGCTTGGGGGTTCTTGGTCATAGAAACTTGTGGTGATCAGGGATGTTGGGTTGCTGTTGTTCTGCCTCTCTTGTCAAACTTAGGTTTTGATGACTCAGGTTTGATGATGGTGGGGAGGTGGGCGCTGATGTCCTGTAAAAGCCTTCATGACCTTGTTACCTGCTCGCTCTCCCTTTTAGTTATGCTGTAATAATTAGGGCTGCCGGAGTCTAAAACTCTCTGTAAAACTTATATTTTTTTCAACTGGCATTGTACATTTTTAACTACAGTTTCTGTTGTTTTACCCCGAGGTCCTTCTGATGGAAACCTGTTTACCTGCCCGAGGTTAAGGAATGAAGTTGAGACTGCTGTGCCAACAATGCTGCTCCTGCCGGATGTGACGGGACTTGGCGTGTTTGCACCAAGAATGTCAAGAACTCACTACAGACTTTATTACAGACTGGACTGAATAATAACTCTATTATTTATTTATTTATTTATTGTTGCTAGTTATAACTTTTAGTTAATTTTAATTCTGTGTTTGTATGATCTGTGTAAATACTATTTATTTAAAGTATCCTCCAGACCACCCAAGAAGGATGGGCCCTGCTGAGTCTGGTTCCTCTCAAGGTAATTTCAAGGGAGTTTTCAAATTTAAAGGTTCCTGTAATTTTAAGGGAGTTTTTCCTTGCCACTGTCGCCCTCGGCTTGCTCAACAGGGGTTTTTGTATCTGTTGGTCCTGGATTTTGTAAAGTTGCTTTGAGACAATGTCTATTGTAAAAAGCGCTATATAAATAAAGTTGACTTGACTGACAAACACATGTATGTGAAATGAAACATACACTCTAAGATTATCAATGACAACTCAGAAGTGGACAAGCAGAAGTCTGCTACACATTTATGCATCTAGACATCAGATTTCTTCCAAGAATGAACACTGCAAAGCCATTTCAACAACAGCATTATGTATTCAAATTACACAGAGGGATCAAAGACTTATGTCGAATCATGACAATGAGATCTGTGAATTAGCACTTAATATTGGAAAACATACAAATAAACAGGGGTTGAAGTGGGACCTGGCAGGTGGGGGAACCCTAAGCTCAGTGTAGTGGTGCAGAGAGAAAGGTGACTCACCTCAAAATAACTCCCAAATTGATTTGTACTGAGCTGCTGTTGCTCTGGACTGTACTGCTGCTGCTCCTGCACTGCTCTGCTATGGGCTGTGTTGCTGCTGCTCCTGCACTGCTCTGTGCTGTGCTGTTGCTCCTGCTCTGCTCTGGGCTGTGCTGTTGCTCCTGCTCTGCGCTCTCAGGGCTGTGCTGGTGCTGTTGCTGCTCTGGGCTGCGCTGTTGCTGCTCCTGCTCTTATTTATGAGCAGCTTTTCAACCACTTTGTCCATCAACGACCAGCTTTGATAATCTGAAACATGTCACCAGCAGAAGCTAGTGTTGAGCTGAACTTTTCAGCAGGGAAAGTTTTGTTGCAGTTAGCTGTCTTCATCTAATACTCACTGGAACACGATAGAGCTTTGCCTTAGCTTGCTTTGACAAGCTCTACAAGTTGACCTGCACTCAGCATACACTGCTTAACATGACCAGCCTGAAAGTGGTTTTCACCTTTTTGGACATTCTTAAAAAGGATAACAAACCCTAAAGTGATACGACCGTTATTTTTTTGAAAACCCCATTAATGTCTGTCTCTCAAAATCTAGACAGAGAGTGCCAAATATGAGCATAACGGCACCAACTACAAAATGACGACACGAATTCAGTGGTCTATGGGGAAAGTGGATTAGAATTTAATGTGACTATTAATCAATAGCGATAGAAAAAGTTAGCTAGCGAAGTTTTTAGCAAATTAGCATTAACGTTACCTCAGAGAAATGCTGAGTCTCGACAACAATTTCAAAGTACACTGACAAAGATTCCAAATGAGGTTGAGACCGATTCCAAATGAGGTCGAGACCGATTCCAAATGAGGTCGAGACCGAGACCAAATTCGAGAAATTCAACACTAGCTAGCTACTTTACATTTCAATGAATTTTATAACACGACAAAGACTTGTTTAACTGCATATAGCATTATTTAACCCATTATGTATTACACACTGACCGATTTAGTGTATTTAATATATTAGATAGTCATCTTTCATTGTTTACATTTTTATAAAATGAATTACGAAGTGAAATATGTTTTTAGACTGGGCTACATAAATTAAGAATGTTTTCTTACCTGATGTAACCAATAATGCTTCAGCTTCACTGAAATTTACTTCCTCTATGTCCATATTTCAGTTTATTTTCTGGCGTCCTCCAACTACAATTCGCTCAAAATAAGAATTTGGCAGGCAGGTGTAAAATAATCCAGGTAGCTAGCTAGCTAGATAACCACGATATCTCATGGACTGACCGAATATAATGTCCATCGTCAGCACACTTACTGAAACAGACGTGTTTTCAAACGATCGATGAGAGGCGCGAACAGTTGTCATTGGCCAGTTTTCTAAATGACAGTCAGATTAACCAGTTATGGTTAAAGCAACACGCTGAGAAAGCCAATAGCAATTTTTCAGCGTGGTAACGTAGCAACTATAGAAAAACATAACTTATATTATATTTAATTGGTTGGTCAAATGGTGTTTTCATTTCAGTGTGTAACTATAGGCACACACAGTTTTAAGGAAGTTTTAAATTCCATTACTATGTAGGTCAACCAGTCTATCAGTTCATCTGTCTTCCAGTCTGTCACCAATTTCCTTGGTTATGCCAGTAAACCCAGTGTTTAGAAGTGTTTCTTTACAAAAAAAAAAATCCAGCACCCAAACAAAAAACGTTTTACTGCCATTGACTGCACAAGAACCAAAATGAGAACTGACATTAATACAGATGGAACAATCAACAAAAATCAGAGCAAACACAGTTTATCCACATGACATATACCGTTTGTATGCTTATATAAAAATCTAATGTCTGAATTGACATCATGGAAGCTACATGTAAGCTAATAGTACTGTGCACTGGTTTGAAATCATTGGACTGCAGCATCTTAAACAACCACACAAATGGGCATGCTTTGCCAGTGTAGTCGAGTGGTATTAGCAAGTTCAATTTGAGAAGCAGTTGTTTACCACACTAGTCTATCAATTTAAAAACCCACAAAATGATACCACCACTATAGCTCACCTTTTTTGGTGTAGCTCACTGATGTCTAACTGATGCACAGTAGCATTAGCTTGCATGTAACAATATTAGTATTACAACTCTTTAACAACTTTGTAATTCAGAGGACCCAGTGATGTACAGGACAGAAATGTACACAGAGCCAAACATATCGGCTTCTAAACTTAATTATTTACCAAAAAATGTGATAGAGGCAATATTTTGAAAACCCCATTCATTTCTGACATTGAAAATCATGCTTAAATCAGCAGTGCCAAACAACAAACATAGTGCCAAAAAACCTTGGCCTTTCCTTTAGAACCACATATGCCATACAAGCTACATTTGTCTTCAGACTTTTATTTAACTGTATAGAGTGAGTCAGTCCATTGCAAAGCCATTTCCCTCTCTTCTTTTTAATTGTTCTCCCAAGCTCTGGGCCAGCCAGGTCCAAGGTGTTGACTGCAGTGGTTAGGCCAGTAGCCATGCCTGATACATGACAGTGTAAACTGAAATTGTTCAACTTCTCACTGTAGACAGTGACTGTCTTTAAAATATTTTAGTTATTGATGGAAGCAAAGACAATATTTGATTGGACTGCCCCTAAGGCCAAGAACCCTGGTTGGCCTTGCTGTCTGCCCAGCAAAGTCAATTCATTCAAAGTTATCATTCATTTCAACACTGTAGTAATGTGGTACTTTAATGGAACGTGTTTGTATGTGAAGCAGAGTGATGGCTCAGTGGTTAGCACTGTCAACTCAGAAAGGACCCAATATGTTCTATTACATTCAGACTTTTTTCTCTTTATTTTCTGTTCCAACACTGCTTTTATACAGACAAAGGGATTGTAAATTGTTTACATCAATTTTCAAAGCTTCATTTGGTTCATTTCTATGGGCTAGTTGGAAGTTTTTAACCAATGACTTGTTCCCTAAAAAGGTCTTTATTTTTCAATTTTTAGTTATTTTCCCCCCTCAAAAGGCCTGGCAGTTTACTGCTTATCTTTGTACTATTTGAGGTCACTGGACTTTGTACCATTTTAGGTTATTTACTGGAGTAAAACAGCAAAAATTTCAATAAAACCTGGAAAATTGTGGGTGTTTTAAAAACTTTTGACTGTGTACACAAATTCACATTCTGATAACATAATAAACATTTTAAGCTGGTTGTATGCCATAGGAGTGTGGGGAATTTGTGTGTACAAGGAAGTGTGCTTTATCATCTGTTTTTGTTTTCCTGTAAATCACTTTGGATAAAATGTGTTGTGTTTAAAGTGTAAATTAAATAGACTTTACTTTACTTGATTTAAGCAAATATCTCAAAAGTATCAATTTACAGAATGTGTAAATATTTTTTCTTCTTTTTTGTCATTTTCACTTTAAATAGAAATTATTCTTAAGCTACTTGGAATTTATAAATGTTAACCCACGCTTTTTTTATATTTTAATTAATTTTATTTCATTTTTGTGCAATGGTCATTGTTTTTCAAGCATCAAATTGGCTTACTTGTAATCACATTTTAGCCATTAACAAGCAGACCAATAGGAACTGATGAATATGTTCGTTTCCCCCCCTCCCCCACTGGTACCGCCACAGCTTCTGCAGTGAGAGCATGTTCGCCTTTTTTCCCATCGACAACCTAGACCATTTCACGGTTTTTCCATTGACAGCCTAGACCAGGGGTGTCAAACTCATTTTCACCGAGGGCCACATCAGCATTATTGTGGCCCTCAAAGGGCCGATTGTAACGTATTCTGCTGTGATTGCAGTCTGTTGTTTTTCTTGGAGGCTAAATTCTGCATTTATATTGTCCTCCTTTACCACAGACACAGCCTCATAACACAAGAGACGCACCGTTTTCTCTTCCTGAAGCACAAACTTGTTTTCATTTTCATTAAATTTCCTCCTTCTGCTTAATGTTCTTACTTATCTTCTTCTACATTTTGGGATTATGTGTAAATATTTCTTAACATCATCTACTGGCGGGATGTGTCACTTTGCAGGTCACAAAATCAGCATGCATTTTGAGAGATGCAGTTAATGTAGGATTTTACAGCATATTTTAAGACAATTGTTCTGCCCTCACTAATAGTTTATCCCCCTTGCTCAGCTAGACAGACAGACAGACAGCTCTCTTCAGAATACAGTCGGTTTTATTTGCTTCCTAGCTGTGTGATACACTGTGTGCACCAGAATGAAGTAAAAATACAAACAATAAAAACAATAAAGAACTTAATACAGTACAAGCACACAGCTGAAGTCAAGTGTTACATCTGGTACAATATGAGATTTAACCAAACGTAAAATAGCGCTAACGAGTTCGCATTTTGTGTAAAGATACTAATTGCTACAGTAACGGTAACAATTGTATTTAATTATGGTAAATTTGTAACTAAAACGCTGTGATATACTCACTTAACATTTACAAACAACTGAGAATATAAACGCCACTACTTACAGACGATGCTTTGGTATTATACTGCAAGATAATTATTTATATTTATTATTATTGTTTACATTACTACCCGCGTTCTTTTGCCGTAAAAGTCACATGGCTTCTCAGCGAAGGTCAAAGTTACTTGCCATGACTACGATGCCACCGGTTGCCGTTTAAAGGCTCAGGAGTCCCATTAAATTATAACTGCGTCTCTGTAACGACTCGAACCATCACAACAATCGTCGCTCTCGCGGGCCACATAAAATGACGTGGCGGGCCGGATCTGGCCCGCGGGCTGTGAGTTTGACACCCCTGGCCTAGACCATTTCGCAGTTTTCTTATTCGTTGGTAGTTCCTCAAGTGGAGAAAAAGGTAAGAAATGGGTCTAACTACAGTGCACATAAGACTAACTAAAGCTAACTTAAATAAAGGTAACATTAGCTCGCGACGCAGCTAATACCACTTAGGCATCAGTACATTTTGACCATGTGCACCGAATGTAAGTAACTTAGTTTAAAATAAACATTTTAGTTTATGGTTTGTCAGCAGTTTTCATGTAACAACTTTGCATTGTACAACTTTGCAAGTTGTTTTCTGCATCTCATGTTCATAGCTACAGATGAGTACAACTGCATGTGACTTAAACTGTGCTGTATTTTTCCCCATTGGCCACAGGTGACGGATGATATTAACACACCGCACTACTCTCCAGAACACGCCTTGCCTTCGACAACCAGAGAGAGCGTTGACCACAGCCTTTGGTATTTCACATTTCAAACATGCAACCTTAAACATGCAACCACCGTGGGTCTGTAGAACATTACTTCAGGATTCAGGGTGCAGTTATTACGTACAGAATTATTACTTAGGGAGCTCTTAGCCTTGTGTTCGTTTGTAATTTAGTTTTGTGTTGAGTAGAGCAGTTGAGAGATTTTCCAGCAGTGGGCTACAATGGCATATGTTGTGCCAGTGTTTACATGCCGCTCATGTGGTATGTCCCTGAAAAGTATGAAAAGCTATGTTGATCATCAGATTCTGCACAGGCATGAGACAAATAGTTACTATCCATGTTGCTTTTCAGACTGCAAACAAAAATTCATCAAGTACGCTGCCTTAAAAGCTCATGTCTGTCGTTCCCATAAAAGCCCTGTTTTACATTTGGATGACACAGAAGGGTCATTTGTATGTAATGATGTTAATTGTAAGTGGCAATGCATAGATCTGAGAGATCTTCTTGCACACCTCAAGGTTCATTTGAGTAAGCATGAGTCAGTACATTGCCCATTCAGCAATTGTAACAAGGTGTTTAAAGTGAAGTCATCATTTACATCTCACGTTTCAAGAACACACAAACATGAAACTGATGTAAATACTGCATGTATCTCTCGTCTAAGCACTGAATATACCAGAAGGCAGTATTTTCAGAAGAATTTTGCCTATGTGCACCCAGAAAATGTTTACCTGGGCACCAATGAACATAGAAGAGACTGTTGTGTACAGTACATACCCTTGTTTTACACTTTAAGAGCTATTCTAAAAGATCCTGTTGTGTGGCAAGAGTGTTTTAAGTCTCAAAATTGTCCACATTCTGATGGCATCTTAAGTGATATTTGTGATGGCTCAGTCTTCAAATTCAACAAATTCAACTGTTTCTGCAAGGAGATGACATCATCTTAAAACTGATCTTGTATCAGGATGCATTTGAAGTGGTCAACCCACTTGGCTCAGCCAGGAAAAAACATAAGCTTGTGGGAGTATACTTCACACTTGCTGACTTTGAGCCATTTCGTCGTTCCAGTATTGACAATATGCAGTTAGTACTGTTGTGTAAAGAGACAGACTTTAACCCACAACATTAGCCTCACCCACTACATCAGAGAGTGGATTCTCGTCTTTTGTCAAGGGGAGATAGTAGCTGTCATTACAGCTTTGAAATACCCTGGAGTAAGATGCCCTCAAGTACAAGTAAGTTATTGGGTTCTGAGAAGAGGCCATCTGCAGCAGAGAGAAGGGAGGTTATTAAGATTGTGGCTGCTGAAATACTGGCTGTGTGCAAGAAACCAGGAAAGAGGCATATTGCTGAAATAGCAAGAAGTATGGTAGTTCACTACCCGGGCGGCACGGTGGCTTAGTGGGTAGCACTGTCGCCTCACAACAAGAAGGTCCTGGGTTCGATCCCCAGGTGGGGCGGTCCGGGTCCTTTCTGTGCGGAGTTTGCATGTTCTCCCTGTGTCTGCGTGGGTTTCCTCTGGGTGCTCCGGTTTCCTCCCACAGTCCAAAACATGCCACCAGGCTAATTGGAAACACTGAATTGTCCTATAGATACCTAGCCGCTAGATGCACAAACCAGTGCATTGCAGTGCCGGTCCCAAGCCCGGATAAAATAGGGAGGGTTGTGTCAGGAAGGGCATCCGGCGTAAAGATTGTGCCAAATCGATGCGCGGATCATGATCCGCCGAGAGCCGACCCCACAACCGAACGGGACAAAGCCCAAGGAAAAGAAGAATGGTAGTTCACTACCCAAAATCTTTCAGAGATGAGATTGAGGGCCAGGTTCAGGATGTTGACCCCACAAAGCTACCATGAACACCCTGCATTGTGGTCTGTGGTAGGTTGTGCCTAAAGTAATCATGTCAGTTTAAATACTTATTTTAACATTGTTTGCACAGGTAATGGGTTAGGAAGTGCACCATACATTGCAAAAACATGCTTGATTTTTTGCTGTTCTGTTTTCATTTATTTTTACTTGGCAGAGTTTTTGTTTGGCTGTATAGACAGTGATCTGTTCAAGAATTAAGTCAACTAATGTGTGAACAACACAGCTCCTGGATTACTTTCCCTCATTGGACTCTTTTTGCATTGTTCCCAGGTGACGGCCCACTCACTGCCAAGATGTTCATGGTTGCAGTGGACCAGGTCATAGTAAATGAGCAGCTTCCCAGCTTCACCAAAGCATTTCAGATGATGTTCTGCTCATATTATCTGCACAACATTGACTATCCAGTGGAACTTGTGTGACCTTTAGTGTCTCGTCCTGTCCTTAATCACACGACACTGGTTGGTGGATGAAGGGTTTGTTTTATTCACCTGCCTGCAATGAGTTCAGCAACCACATAATGTCACACAGAATGATCGGCCAGCCAGCCCACAGCACTGCTCCGTCTATCTGCTGTGGCTGTTTACAGTTTTCTTTATAATACACATACAATTATCAAACCAGTGATCATATAGTATAATATAGATATAATTACATACATTCTTATATAATAATTAAAATACATATTCATAATACACAATTCTATATTCATAAATATAATACATAATACATATAATTCCTTATTCAGAAATATAATACATATTACATATTATAGCTCCTAATATCTGTAGCTTCTGATATATTATCTATTATAGCTTCTAGTATCTATTATAGCAATCTAATATACTGTAGTTATTTTTTATACTTCTAATAACAGTAATAAATAATAATGCATACTTCTATATTTCTTAATACATATGAATATTGTTACCACACCATCCGTTTTTGTATTTTTCCATGACGAACATATAGTAAAATAAAAAGAACACTGCCGTCTTGTGGCGGACACAAACACTACAATGGCGGCAATGCCAAAACATTTTTACAACGTAAAATTAATGACAAAATAATTAATACATTTTTTTATGACAAAACAAACAAACCCACCTGCAATGACTTCAGCAACCACATAATGTTGCACATGCGATTTACAAACTTTGTTTAAAAAAATGTAAAATAGCTTATATTAACTACCATCTCACGAATATTAATTTACATATTGTTATTAAACAAAATATAGCAGAGCTGAATAGTTACCAGCTTAATAAAAGTATATATTTAAAAGTATTTCGGGAGCTTTGCTTAGACGAACTTACCCACAGCACTGCTCCGTCTATCTGCTGTGGATCTCCTAGCATTCAACTGGTTATATAGAAAAAGTGCTGGCGGCATGTGACCAAAAGATGGCGCTGAACTCATAGGGAGAAAAGTCTTACTGGCATGACTGTGCTATGAGAAATGGCTGAGAATGCATTGAATATTCATTTTGAATTCATTAGAGGACAGACCTGATCGATAATTTATATTGCAATGTCTGGTTTGTTTTTATACTTTGATTTACCTTTTTTATATGCACAAACTGGGGATAACCAGGACAACAATTTGGATTGCCCTGAAAGAGAGAAACCACTGGCTTTCACTGACTTGTTAATGCTAGGATTAGTTACCGCTCTGAGGGTTGGTTTTCCAGCCAGGGATGTAGCAGTTCTGGATGTCCCTGAATGTCTTGCAATTAAAGGAAATGTTTTTTTCCAACAGATGCATCTTCAAAATCAACCCAGATCAAGGGACCAAAGTCACACGAAGAGAAAAGAGATGCCAGTATACCGTCAACCCAAGGATGCTGAGCTTCATCTCCAGAATTGCCAATTTTGAGTGGACAGAGTAAAATGTGAATGTTAGCTGTGACTTTTAATGGTAGAAAGCGTTCAACCAGTTAAAATAGTTTATGGGCTATTTTTTTTTCATTTGCCTTTTTACTAAAAGTTTTTGTGAAGAGCAACTTTGAGTTCAGCTTATTTTTGTTGGCTTTGCTGTTGCAAAGAAAAAAAATAACTATTGTGTTGGTGTCCCCTTAAAGGGTCATCAGTCAAGCAATAAATCATCATTCAGTTCCAAACCTTCTGTGTCCCATGTTAGTTTTTGGAGTAATAGCAAATACGCTGAAAACTCACTCAATAACCAACCTTTTGTGGCAGCTTTTTTTTTCAAACAGGGTGCTGGATTTGTTTTTTCTTATGATAAAAGTAAGCACCTTTAATAAGCAGAGCTGTCAGTTAAGTTTGTGTTCTTTGTCTGAATTTGACCATGTTTTGATCAAACTCATACCCACATTTTTTATGCATCTTTTTTTTTTTTTGTAAAAGCTATATCAGTTCACATCAAAGATTTTGCTGGAAACCGATCATCCAGAATGTTTTTGAGCTGAAAATGCAATATTTATGATTAGACTGACAAGGCTATTTGTAGTTTCATCATAATACTTGACAATAATCCAAATTCAATAATAAAACTGTCCTTTAAAATGTGTAATTTTACAAATTGCTGTCATGTCCTTCATTACAAGCATGTAGCTGCTTTCCATGCTGATTCTGTATCTCTCAGGCACAACATGCAGATTGTTTTAACCTAGAGAGCAGTGTTGCTTTGCACTCTTTCAAAAAAAGAAAAAGGACTATTATATTAGACTTTAACAAGTTTGATACATTTGTATCCAAAATTACAGAGTTTGAATGTAAAAGTACACATAAAAGCCCAGGATCAAATTTGTAACTCTAATGAAACCTAGGGATAGAGGTGGTGCTGGTGTACCTAATTTTCAATGGTATTACTGGTCCGCGCAGATTAAAAATATGGTTACTTGGGGTAACGAGAAGAGGGAATCTTTATGGCTAAATATAGTCTACAATTTGTTCACCAATCAAACTACTGCCATTTATACATAGTTTCCATAAATTGAGCCACCTTTCTGAGAATTTTGTAGTATTCAACACACTTTTAGCATGGAAAGATGCTAAGTCATACCTTAAGATCCCCCCGTATTTATCACTAAAATCTCCAATTGCTTATAACCCTGACATACCCTACCAACTGTCAAATACAGGACTTTCCAGGTGGAGTTCTGCAGGCATTTTACAAATATCACAATTGTTTTCAGGTGATGTTCTGAAGTCTTTTTCACAGATTCAGGAAGAATTTGGGTTTTCTAAACTTGAATTTTTTAGGTATTTGCAAATTCACCATTTTATCAAACTTTTACAGGTGAGGGATAAATTTAGAATAGAACTGACTGAGATAGAGGAACTTCTACACAATCATTGCAATCTAAAAGGACTTGTCTCGCGTATTTATATCCGATTGTCTAATGCCTGTATCTCTTCACTACCTCACTTAAAGAGTTTGTGGGAAAGGGACCTTGAAATAGATATAAATGATGATACTCGGAAAACCATATGGCGGGACCTATATCCTAAACTAGGCTCACTATCAACCCATGAACTTAACTATAAATTTATTAATAAGATGTACCTCACTCCAATTCGCCTCCAAAAGATCCCCCCTGACTATTCTGGTCTCTGCTTCAAATGTAAACAGGAAAAGGGGACATATTTACACTACCAATTAACCTTTTGTCCTGCTCTTTGTCTGTTGAACTATGATATAGACTCTGTGCTTGACTGTAAAACAAGACATTTATTTTTCATTTTAGTATCTCTTGCTAAGAAATGTATTTTACTCTTATGGTCAACTCCTCAAGTTCCATCTGTTAGTTTCTGGCTAAACCAGGTTACAACAGTGCTTCCACTGGAGCAACTGACATATAACTTGCATAAAAAAAAAACACATAGATTCTGGCAGATATGGCAACTGTTGATGTCCTATCTTGAATAGTCTTAAACTGCTAATCTTTTTCATCCATTCTATTACTTAGTAGTTTGTTTTTGTTTTTTTTGCTGTGTCATGTACAGTATATTGGTAATGATTAGCCTGTATGTCCAAAGATAACTGTACTTGTGAACCTGACTTTATGTGCAAATAAAAAAAAAAAAAAAAAAAAGTACACATAAATATAAAATTAAAAAGATTTTCATTAAAATTACAAAGAAAAAAAAAATATTTTTGTTACAGTGTATGCCTTGACACAATCCTGTTTCTGAGGTCTGCAGATAATTCCTTTGACCCCATGGCTTGGAGTTTGCTCTGATATGCTCTGTCAACTGTGGGACCTTATATAGGCAGGTGTTGGCAATCCCCAATCATGTCCAATCAATTGAATTTACCACAGGTGGATCTCAAGCAGTATCAGTGAAAACAAAATGTACCTCAGCTCACTTTTGGGTGTCATATCAAAGAGTGTGCACACTTGTGTACATATATTTTACATTTAGATTTTTAATAAATTAGCACAAATGTCTAAAAAACCTGCTTTCACTTTTTCATCGTGGGCAGTTTTGTGTAGAATTTTGTGACAAAAAAATGAACTTTATGAAATCTATTGTAGAATGAGTCTGTAATGTAATAAAACGTGAAAAAGTTGAAAGGGGTGTGCAGACTCCGGCTTGACTGTAAGTGTGAAATATAAAATGGCAAACTATCAGACGAAGATGCATTGGTTGCCCAGAAGTAACCCTTAATTCAATAAAGAACAAGTCCAGTGTGTACATGTGTGTACAGTTTTTAGAGGCACAGCACTCCTATATGTCCTGTCTGTGTGTCTGGATGATTCAAAGTTATGATAACTACAATGCAGATCATCATTAAAAACCGCCATGGGCAGAAATCAGTGCTGTTCTACAACACACTAGGACACTAAATAGTATTCCGTATGTGAGGTTAGCACATGATACCATCGTCATTTGACATTCCATGTAAAGACAACTATGTGGTTTGGGATGTTACTGCTGTTTTTTCTATGGATTGTTTATCTGTGCAGCAGACTCAGATTCATGTGAATACAGAAAAGTTCAGTTTAGGTTGTCAATAGGTTTGTGACAGTAAGGTGAGTAGCAGTAAATAGGTGGTGGTAGACTACATTGTTACTGACCATGTTGCACTTTTTCTTTTTTTTTCCTTTGGGTGTAATAGATAGGTGCAGAATTCCAGTGAATAACAACAGTTCCACTTGAAACCACTGCTCTCTGTGGCCATGTCTGAGGCATGAATGAGGGAGAAGATTTGAGTGAGAGCGGATGTGTGTGTGAAGAGAAGAAGAGTATAGCTCAGGTTCAGTCTGTTATTACTGGCAGCCACAAGTAGCTAACCAGTTGTTCTTTATTAAAAGTGGTTCCACTACTCAACATTGAGTCTTCCTCATTTCTTTGCTGTACTCGCCTCGTTACCCTTTCGCCGCCTGAATCGACCCACAGCTCGAATGTTGGTAAGACAACGATACCTACAAAAGTTATACACTGGTAGCAGCGGTGGTTGGCGTTTAGAGAAAAAAGAACGTTTTTTGGGAGACCATGGACTGTGATTTTTGGTCAACTGCTTGATATTTTTAGCACTACGTGCTGCTTGTTTTGCTGGTGCAGTATGCAGCTATCACTGCCTCCCCTGTAACTGTTCCCCCTCTGTCTGAGATGGTAATTGCTGTTTCTGTTAACAACAGTACTGCCAAATTGCCCTGCCTCACCTCGTATGTGGGTATTGTTGAGTCACAGCTTCCTTCAACCTCTGCATTAGCTGTTGCTAGGACACTGACCACAGTTAGTAATTGACAGGGATTAGTTAGGGTTAGTTAATCTCACTTAAAACCCAGTTTCACTAGCGGAAGGATGTCCTCTAGGCCAAGTGTTTTCTTTCTCAGGCTGCCCTTACAACGAATACACACTTGTGTTGGCTGTTAACTTGTCCAGTATGCCCAGTGACCCAACGCCAACAGTAGATCTGTCCAACACCTGCCTGACTCCAAAAGAAATAACACACCTTGAGAGCCTTTTTTTTAGCTCCCATCTGTATGACTATGGCCAGACTGATCTTGTTCAACACTGCATTAATACTGGCGCAGAAAAAACGGTTAAGTTGTGGCCTTACTGCACATCTCCAGCCACACTTACTGCAAAAAGAAGTAGACAAACTCTTGGAGCATGGTATTATTGAGGAGTCACAAAGTCCGTGGTCAGCCCCAGTAGTACTTGTTCGAAAAAAGGATGGCACGCACTGCTTTTGCGTAGACTACCACCGTCTTAATGCAGGAACAGTCAAAATTCACACCCACTCCCTCGTGTCAATGACACCTTGGATAGGTTAGTGGGTAGATAGGTTATCTTACTGCTGGCTACTGGCAAATTCCGCTTCACCCACGAGACTTTGCTTCTATTATAGGCGATTTATTAGGGAGTTTTCTCACATTGCTGAGCCGCAATGGTGAGGTGTGGTCTTTGAATGGTCTCCTGCAGCCAGTAACGCTTTCGAGACCCCGAAACAGGCCTTAATTTTACCACCTGTCTTGGCCTTTCCCAATTTGTCTGTTCCTTTTTTATTATACACTGATGCCTCCCTGCATGCAATTAGTAGTGTATTATCCCAAAAGGTAGCGGGTAAAGAACAGGCCATTGCTTTTGCCAGTTACACACTTTCTGCTTCAGAAAGGAAGTGGTCAACATTTAATCGTGAGCTGTACGCCATTGTTTGGTCTCTCCATCACTTTCGTCACTACCTAGCATTCCATCCATTCACTATCATCACAGACCACAATCTATTAGTAGGTCTTAAGAAGTTTCCTCCTGATCAGGATCACACTGGCAGGCACACGTTGGGCTGTTGAACTGGACCTCCATAACTGGACAATAGTGCATCGTGATGGTGCTAAACACCTCAATGCAGATGCCACGTCCCGCCGCCCTCCTGAACCCCCAACAGAACTTCCTTTAGTACCTCTCAAGCCCCTTCTGGCTTCAACAACAACTCAGACAAGGTCTGGACCACCATTCTAAGAACACAGGCCCATGTTACACATCTGTGAAGCAGGTTACACATCCGGCCAGATTGGGACCTGCTCGCAAAACAGCGGAGTGACCCTGACACTGCGATAGTACTGGACTGGCTAGAACGCGGTCAGTGTCCACCACTTTGGAAACTCAGAGCGTGGTCTCAGTTCCCTCGCCTCAGAGTATGTGATGGTCTCTTGTACAGACACGTACGCCACCCGTCTTCTCATTCTGCCATCCAGCAGATGGTCATCCCTCACTCACTGGTTTCCCAAGTTTTACACTATTTACATGGGCACCCTGCAGCAGGACACTATGGGTCAGCCAAAACACTTGACAGGGCTCTACGTTCTTTGTACTGGTCTTATATGTCTTTAGACATCACTCAATATTGCCGCCAGTGTGCTGCTTGTCAGTACGGCGTTCTCCAGTAACTTGTCCTCAGGCCCCACCTGTACACAAAGTTTGTCAATCTGTATCCTTTAAAAGCTCAAACAGCTGTTTCAGTGCATCTTTGAACACGTCATTCCATAGCATGGTGTTCCTGAAGCCCTACACTTTGATCAGGGACAGCAATTTAAATCTGACCTTATAAGGCATCTTTGTAGCCTCATGGCAATTAAAAAGCTTCGACTTCACCTTACCACGCTTAATGCGACGGAGAAGTCGAGTGGTACAACCGAACTCTTAAAGAAGAGCTCTCTAAATATTTGTTTGAATTAGGACTGGAGTGGGACAATCATCTCCCACAAGCTGCATTGGCCTACAATGCCAGTACGTACAGGTTTTACACCTTTCTATCTAGCCCATGGGTGTGAAGTGCGTGTCCCTGTAGACACTTTGCTCAGCACTCCTGATTCACCATCATCTAGTACAGCTGTCACTCCAGCTGCATATGCTGTTTATTTTGATCCATTGTTTTTAAAACTGGCAGCTGATATTACTGCAGCACCTTTGACTTATATTTTTAATCTTTCGTTGGCTACAAATGAAATTCCCCAAATATGGAAGTCTGCCTTTGTTGTGCCTCTTTTGAAAGGGGGAGATTCTATGATGTTAGATAATCATAGGCCCATCTCTAGACTTTCAGTTTTAGCAAAGTTTTTAGATTTTTTTGTGAGTAAGCAGTTGAAGGAGTATTCATTTTATAATATTTTATCAGAATTTCAGTCAGGTTTTAGGAAAAAACATAGTACAACTACAGCAGCGCTGAAGGTAATAAATGACTTAATTTTATCGTTAGATAAGGGGTATCATTGTGCAGCACTGTTCATTGACTTGTCAAAGGCGTTTGACACTTGATTATAAAATAATGAAATCTAGACTGTCGAACATTGGATTATCTAAAGATTCCATCTGGTGGTTTGAGAACTATTTATCTGGTAAGACACAGTGTGTGCAAGTGGAAGGTTTTAGATCATCTTCGCTGGTAATAGACAAGGGGGTGCCTCACGGATCAATCTTGGGGCCCCTGCTTTTTACTATTTATAGTCTTTGTGATGATGTGCCAAATGCAAAATTTCACTATTATGCTGATGCTGCAAAACGTTAAGTCACAATCACTCTTATCACACTTTATCTACATGTACACTCAATGAACAATCCCTCGTTCAGCCCTTACAAACCCAATCATGTCCTCACAAACCAGCCATCAGTCACGTCCACTCATACACAAACAGTGATGGCATAGTTACCTTGAAAAAGTAATCTGATACTGATTACTCCTTTAAAAAGTAACTTAGTTACTTTATGGATTACCTGATTTTAAAAGTAACTAAGTTAGATTACAAGTTACTTAATTAGTTATATAATGCAGTCCGCTAATGTATCCCATAATGCAACTGGAGCTGCGATCGAAGCGGAATAAGAAACAAGAAAGATGTGGAAAACGGCGTCCTCTGTTCACAAGTGTAAGTAAGATAAATAAAATAACATTTTTTAAGACAAATAAATAACAAAAAGACGATAAATATCCTAAATTTTGGCGAGTGGGGTTTGTAATGAGTCTGTAACTATGGTGATATTACGTCATCACGTCCCCACGTCATCACTTGACGTTGGTAAGATGTACTTTTTTACCGGCCGAGTAGTGCACACTTCCTCCATCTAGTGCACACTCTGCAAGTATGCGATTTCGGACGCAGCTCGTGACTTTATTGTTGCATAGGACAGACGTCACTCCCCGAGACACAAGAGGAAAGCAAAAATATATCTTTTTACTAAGGAAAATGACAAAAAAAGTAATGCACAGTAACTTGGATAAGTAACTTTAATCTGATTACTGGATTGGAAATAGTAACTCGTTAGATTACTCGTTACTGAAAAATTTGGTCAGATTAGAGTAACGCGCGACATCAGTGTACACAAACGACTTTTAAAGCAGTCTAAAATCAGGTATACCAATACATACAGTATCTCTCATAACTGCCCAAGTCGAGTACAGAATAGAACCACACACAATGTTGAGCTGATCTAATTATGAACAGACTGCAATGGGTGAAATATTTATTTAACGGGATGTCTGACTCCAGATGGTCTTGAACTGTTAAGTTTCTTGAAGCAAATGCAGGGTCATCATTTATCTAGTGAGAAAAAGGACGTAACACAATTGTTATAGAGTACACCAACATGACTGTTGCAGAAATATTAATTAAAAGTAATCATAATTGAAACCATGCAAAATGTCAATGGTCACTCACTTTATCTACATGTACACTCAATGAACAATCCCTCGTTCAGCCCTTACAAACCCAATCATGTCCTCACAAACCAGCCATCAGTCACGTCCACTCATACACAAACTACTTAGCCTACTGACTGTACATACAGTGTATCACAAAAGTGAGTACACCCCTCACATTTCTGCAAATATTTTATTATATCTTTTAATGGGACAACACTATAGAAATAAAACTTGGATATAACTTAGAGTAGTCAATGTACAACTTGTATAGCAGTGTAGATTTACTGTCTTCTGAAAATAACTCAACACACAGCCATTAATGTCTAAATGGCTGGCAACATAAGTGAGTACACCCCACAGTGAACATGTCCAAATTGTGCTCAAAGTGTCAATATTTTGTGTGACCACCATTATTATCCAGCACTGCCTTAACCCTCCTGGGCATGGAATTCACCAGAGCTGCACAGGCCTCCATGATGACATCACGGAGCTGGTGGATGTTAGACACCTTGAACTCCTCCACCTTCCACTTGAGGATGCGCCACAGGTGCTCAATTGGGTTTAGTCCATCACCTTTACCTTCAGCTTCCTCAGCAAGGCAGTTGTCATCTTGGAGGTTGTGTTTGGGGTCGTTATCCTGTTGGAAAACTGCCATGAGGCCCAGTTTTTTTCGAAGGGAGGGGATCATGCTCTGTTTCAGAATGTCACAGTACATGTTGGAATTCATGTTTCCCTCAATGAACTGCAGCTCCCCAGTGCCAGCAACACTCATGCAGCCCAAGACCATGATGCTACCACCACCATGCTTGACTGTAGGCAAGATACAGTTGTCTTGGTACTTCTCACCAGGGCGCCGCCACACATGCTGGACACCATCTGAGCCAAACAAGTTTATCTTGGTCTCGTCAGACCACAGGGCATTCCAGTAATCCATGTTCTTGGACTGCTTGTCTTCAGCAAACTGTTTGCGGGCTTTCTTGTGCGTCAGCTTCCTTCTGGGATGACGACCATGCAGACCGAGTTGATGCAGTGTGCGGCGTATGGTCTGAGCACTGACAGGCTGACCTCCCACGTCTTCAACCTCTGCAGCAATGCTGGCAGCACTCATGTGTCTATTTTTTAAAGCCAACCTCTGGATATGACGCCGAACACGTGGACTCAACTTCTTTGGTCGACCCTGGCGAAGCCTGTTCCGAGTGGAACCTGTCCTGGAAAACCGCTGTATGACCTTGGCCACCATGCTGTAGCTCAGTTTCAGGGTGTTAGCAATCTTCTTATAGCCCAGGCCATCTTTGTGGAGAGCAACAATTCTATTTCTCACATCCTCAGAGAGTTCTTTGCCATGAGGTGCCATGTTGAATATCCAGTGGCCAGTATGAGAGAATTGTACCCAAAACACCAAATTTAACAGCCCTGCTCCCCATTTACACCTGGGACCTTGACACATGACACCAGGGAGGGACAACGACACATTTGGGCACAATTTGGACATGTTCACTGTGGGGTGTACTCACTTATGTTGCCAGCTATTTAGACATTAATGGCTGTGTGTTGAGTTATTTTCAGAAGACAGTAAATCTACACTGCTATACAAGCTGTACACTGACTACTCTAAGTTATATCCAAGTTTCATGTCTATAGTGTTGTCCCATGAAAAGATATAATGAAATATTTGCAGAAATGTGAGGGGTGTACTCACTTTTGTGATACACTGTAGATCATACAGAACACAATTTAAACATAATAAATGGACAGTTGTAGCCTAGTGGTTAAGATACTGGACTAGTAATCAGAAGGTTGCTGGTTCAAGCCCCACCCCATGCCAGGTTGCCACTGTTGGGCCCATGAGCAAGGCCCTTAACCCTCAATCGCTTAGACAATATACTGTCACTTTACTGTAAGTCGCTTTGGATAAAAGCATCTGCTAAATGCTGAAAATGTAAATGAATACGAATATGAAATTACATCTAAATCTATCCTCAAATTGTTACAAGTACTATAATCATCACTGTTTTTGCGCTTCAGGAAACTGTGCTGACTTTTGTACCAAGTCCTTGCAAAACAAACTCTGTTCTTATAAAGCAGCCTTAAGTCAGGTATACCAATACATATCCCTCATAACTGCCCAAGTCAAGTACAGAATAGAACCACACACAATGTTGAGCTGATCTAATTATGAATAGACTGCAATGGGTGAAATATTTATTTACCGGGATGTCTGACTCCAGATGGTCTTGAACTGTTAAGTTTCTTGAAGCAAATGCAGGGTCATCATTTATCTAGTGAGAAAAAGGACGTAACACAATTGTTATAGAGTACACCAACATGACTGTTGCAGAAATATCAATTAGAAGTAATCCTAAATGAAACCATGCAAAGAAACCAGTGTTCTCACCGCGAGTTGAGTCGTGCGCCAGGTGAGGTTATTTCCTCCATAATCATAGGTTATCTCCTCATCTTTCCTTATATCTTTTATTGCAAACAAACATAGATGGGGTGTATCATTTAGCACAATTTTTTTCATTTTTGAATTGGGATCAGCACTGTCATTGACCAAGCGTCCAAAGGATCCATCATCATCAGTGGCATCAATGCTGTTGAAAAAAAAGAATAAGTAGTAATTTAAAAAATAATAAATTTTTCCACCCTTTAAACTACAAATGATCTAACCTTCACATTTTCTGTGAAAGCAAGAAACAGAACTTTTATAAACCTACATTAAAAAAAGTGCTCACCAAACAATTTTTCCATTGTGTTTGAAATAGTACACATATGTATTATCTTGTTCCCCAAAAGAGTCAGCATCTTTTCCTGTGATTAGCCGTCCTTTGTACTCTAAAATAAAACTTCCTTTCTCGATATTTACTTTCGCAAATACTCCACGACCTGAAAGAGGTCAGCAAAAAATAAATAAAATAAAAATTAGGTGACATTTTCTCAAGCAGATATTCTGACAATACTACTCTTACCTTATTCTGTTGTTAGTTAACTGACTTTTGCATAAAAAGCTAACCATCTTTATCTTAATTCCCAAATCCTTTTTAAGAACCCTTTTGAAATCAACTGGCCAAATATAATTTAAAGTGAAAGGTTTTGTATTGTTATTTACTACTTGGACATCCCAATTCAACATCCAAAAATGCACACCCATATTCTCACCTTTGTACTCATTTATGTATCTTTGTTCAATTGTGTTGTGCTGATCAGTTCCCAATGAAATAATACTATATGCATGTTTCTTTGGGTTGAGTCTTCTCCGTCTTTCAGTCATGCTGCTGTAACAGGACAAAAAATATGGAAGAATAAATAGGACAAATCTAGCAGGCAAATCCATTTCATATACAGTATGTTTATACTGTAAATGATAATGTTATGCCTAATGCTACAATTAGTGGAAAATGTTAATTTGTTCATAGCACATAAAATAGATATAAATGTAGGTATGTTGCAAATTAGCGACAAAAGGCATAAATGGTAAAAAATATTAAGAATGTAGATATGTAGACTTTACATTCAGGTATGTAAACTTACATACATACATATACATACACATATATACAGTGTATCACAAAAGTGAGTACACCCCTCACATTTCTGCAGATATTTAAGTATATCTTTTCATGGGACAACACTGACAAAATTACACTTTGACACAATGAAAAGTAGTCTGTGTGCAGCTTATATAACAGTGTAAATTTATTCTTCCCTCAAAATAACTCAATATACAGCCATTAATGTCTAAACCACCGGTAACAAAAGTGAGTACACCCCTAAGAGACTACACCCCTAAATGTCCAAATTGAGCACTGCTTGTCATTTTCCCTCCAAAATGTCATGTGATTTGTTAGTGTTACTAGGTCTCAGGTGTGCATAGGGAGCAGGTGTGTTCAATTTAGTAGTACAGCTCTCACACTCTCTCATACTGGTCACTGAAAGTTCCAACATGGCACCTCATGGCAAAGAACTCTCTGAGGATCTTAAAAGACGAATTGTTGCGCTACATGAAGATGGCCAAGGCTACAAGAAGATTGCCAACACCCTGAAACTGAGCTGCAGCACAGTGGCCAAGATCATCCAGCGTTTTAAAAGAGCAGGGTCCACTCAGAACAGACCTCGCGTTGGTCGTCCAAAGAAGCTGAGTGCACGTGCTCAGCGTCACATCCAACTGCTGTCTTTGAAAAATAGGCGCAGGAGTGCTGTCAGCATTGCTGCAGAGATTGAAAAGGTGGGGGGTCAGCCTGTCAGTGCTCAGACCATACGCCGCATACTACATCAAATTGGTCTGCATGGCTGTCACCCCAGAAGGAAGCCTCTTCTGAAGTCTCTACACAAGAAAGCCCGCAAACAGTTTGCTGAAGACATGTCAACAAAGGACATGGATTACTGGAACCATGTTGTATGGTCTGATGAGACCAAGATTAATTTGTTTGGTTCAGATGGTCTCAAGCATGTGTGGCGGCAATCAGGTGAGGAGTACAAAGATAAGTGTGTCATGCCTACAGTCAAGCATGGTGGTGGGAATGCCATGGTCTGGGGCTGCATGAGTGCAGCAGGTGTTGGGGAGTTACATTTCATTGAGGGACACATGAACTCCAATATGTACTGTGAAATACTGAAGCAGAGCATGATCCCCTCCCTCCGGAAACTGGGTCGCAGGGCAGTGTTCCAGCATGATAATGACCCCAAACACACCTCTAAGACGACCACTGCTTTATTGAAGAGGCTGAGGGTAAAGGTGATGGACTGGCCAAGCATGTCTCCAGACCTAAACCCAATAGAACATCTTTGGGGCATCCTCAAGCGGAAGGTGGAGGAGTGTAAAGTCTCGAATATCCGCCAGCTCCGTGATGTCGTCATGGAGGAGTGGAAAAGCATTCCAGTGGCAACCTGTGAAGCTCTGGTAAACTCCATGCCCAGGAGAGTTAAGGCAGTTCTGGGAAATAATGGTGGCCACACAAAATATTGACACTTCAGGAACTTTCACTAAGGGGTGTACTCACTTTTGTTGCCGGTGGTTTACACATTAATGGCTGTATACTGAGTTATTTTGAGGGAAGAATAAATTTACACTGTTATATAAGCTGCACACAGACTACTTTTCATTGTGTCAAAGTGTAATTTTGTCAGTGTTGTCCCATGAAAAGATATACTTAAATATCTGCAGAAATGTGAGGGGTGTACTCACTTTTGTGATACACTGTATGTAATAATAATACACTAATAATATAATAATACTATGCATATAATAGTATAATGTTTGTTTGTTTATTAGGATTTTAATGTCATGTTTTACACTTCGGTTACATTCATGACAGGAACGGTAGTTACTCATTACACAAGATTCATCAGTTCACAAGTTTATATCAAACACAGTCACACACACACACACACACACACATATATATATATATATATATATATATATATATATATATATATATATATATATATATATATATATTAGGGCTGTCAAACGATTAAAATTTTTAATCGCGATTAATCTCAGAATGTCATATAGTTAATCGCGATTAATCGCATTAAAAAAAATCTGTGTAAATGTTATAGAAAACAAGGATTTTTAAGTGAAATGTTACAATTAAAATGGTGAACACATTTTATGCTAAATGTACTGATGTTAAAAACTGCTGGGACAAGAGAAAACTGTAAGGGAGTTTTATTCACTCACATACTAGGCAGTAAATGTCAGATTGTAGGTTAGAATTTCTCCATCAGCAAACATTGTAGATCAGCGGTGCTTTAGGTGGGATAAGGCGTAGTTATTGTAACAGACTTGTCTGTGGTTGTATCGTGACGATGGTTTGATGGACGTTTCTACACGAAGTGAGTGTGTTTTGACCCTTTGGGGCTTCCATAGTTCATGAACTAACGTGCTCGACTCAGCTTTCCGGTATTCGGTACAGAAGAAGAAGTTAATTAAGTGTAATAAAGTGTTCTGCTCCCGACAACTTGTGAATATAGCGTGTATTTATTTCTTTATTAAGCAAGTACATCACTACCACGATCGGTTACATTATGTTAACAAACCGCAAATGAAAAACGGTGGCAAGTCCGACATTAAAACGTTGGTTCTACCAGTCAAGTGTCAACATGAACTAGAATTTGCGTTAATGGCACTAATTTTTTTAATCGCGTTAAATTGAGGTCTCGTTAATGCGTTATTATCGCGTTAACTTCGACAGCCCTAATATATATATATATATATATATACTGTATATATATACTGTATATACAGTACTAGTCAAAAGTTTGGACACACTTTCTCATTCTTGTGGTTTTTCTAGATTTTTTTTTTATTTTCCACATTGTAGATTAATACTAAAGACATCCAAACTATGAAGAAACACATATGGAATTATGTAATGAACAAAAAAGTGTTAAACAAACCAGAATATGTTTTATATTTTAGATTCTTCAAAGTAGCCATCTTTTGCTTTAATGACAGATTTGCACACTCTTTGAAATTTTTTCAACCAGCTTTATTAGGTATGCACCTGGAATGGTTTTCAATGAATGTTTGTGTCTTGTCTAGAGTGAATTTCTGGAATTTTTTGCTTTTTTAATGTGTTTGATGACATCAGTTGTGTTGTGCAGAGGTAGAGTTGGTAAAATATAAAAACATATTCTGGTTTGTTTTACACTTTTTGGTTCACTACATAATTCTTCATAGTTTAGATGTCTTCAGTATTAATCTACAATGTAGAAAATAAAAATAATCAAGAAAAAACATTGAAGAAAAGGTGTCCAAACTTTTGACTGGTACTGTACGTATATACTATATACAGTATATATACAGTATATATATATATATATTTATATATATATACACACACACATAATGTATGTAATGTGTATGTATTTTTCCTTAAAAAAAGGATTGTAAGAAAAAAAATTGTTTTCTAACGTCTCACCTGTCATGTAATGTGAATTACAAATATATTGTCTGGCCCTTTAAGAATGTTTAGTGTACTATAGGGCGCAGGGAGCGAGTGTGTAGGGAAAATCTCAGAAATGACACAGACTCCAGCTGTGTTCATTTTGTTCTGTTAATCAGTGTTCTGCTTCAGGCACTTTTAAGGAACGCAAATTACCACAGAAACACATATTTACATGGCACAAAAAGCCCAATAAAAATGATTCAGATTTTTCATCTTAAGGGTTAAAATGGAAGTAACGTACCCACAGCTAACTACTGCTCAGCCAACTTAAAAGGCTAAGCTAAGCCGATTATTTTTGTATAGTATGATTAAGGAACATTTCTTAAGTCATTGTATCATATCTATTGTAAATATCCAGTATATATACTGTATATACAGTGTATCACAAAAGTGAGTACACCCCTCACATTTCTGCAGATATTTAAGTATATCTTTTCATGGGACAACACTGACAAAATGACACTTTGACACAATGAAAAGTAGTCTGTGTGCAGCTTATATAACAGTGTAAATTTATTCTTCCCTCAAAATAACTCAATATACAGCCATTAATGTCTAAACCACCGACAACAAAAGTGAGTACACCCCTTAGTGAAAGTTCCTGAAGTGTCAATATTTTGTGTGGCCACCATTATTTCCCAGAACTGCCTTAACTCTCCTGGGCATGGAGTTTACCAGAGCTTCATAGGTTGCCACTGGAATGCTTTTCCACTCCTCCATGACGACATCACGGAGCTGGCGGATATTCGAGACTTTGCGCTCCTCCACCTTCCGCTTGAGGATGCCCCAAAGATGTTCTATTGGGTTTAGGTCTGGAGACATGCTTGGCCAGTCCATCACCTTTACCCTCAGACTCTTCAATAAAGCAGTGGTTGTCTTAGAGGTGTGTTTGGGGTCATTATCATGCTGGAACACTGCCCTGCGACCCAGTTTCCGGAGGGAGGGGATCATGCTCTGCTCAGTATTTCACAGTACATATTGGAGTTCATGTGTCCCTCAATGAAATGTAACTCCCCAACACCTGCTGCACTCATGCAGCCCCAGACCATGGCATTCCCACCACCATGCTTGACTGTAGGCATGACACACTTATCTTTGTACTCCTCACCTGATTGCCGCCACACATGCTTGAGACCATCTGAACCAAACAAGTTAATCTTGGTCTCATCAGACCATAGGACATGGTTCCAGTAATCCATGTCCTTGTGTAGAGACTTCAGAAGAGGCTTCCTTCTGGGGTGACAGCCATGCAGACCAATTTGATGTAGTGTGCAGCGTATGGTCTGAGCACTGACAGGCTGACCCCCCACCTTTTCAATCTCTGCAGCAATGCTGACAGCACTCCTGCGCCTATCTTTCAAAGACAGCAGTTGGATGTGACGCTGAGCACGTGCACTCAGCTTCTTTGGACGACCAACGCGAGGTCTGTTCTGAGTGGACGCTGCTCTTTTAAAACGCTGGATGATCTTGGCCACTGTGCTGCAGCTCAGTTTCAGGGTGTTGGCAATCTTCTTGTAGCCTTGGCCATCTTCATGTAGCGCAACAATTCGTCTTTTAAGATCCTCAGAAAGTTCTTTGCCATGAGGTGCCATGTTGGAACTTTCAGTGACCAGTATGAGAGAGTGTGAGAGCTGTACTACTAAATTGAACACACCTGCTCCCTATGCACACCTGAGACCTAGTAACACTAACGAGTCACATGACATTTTGGAGGGAAAATGACAAGCAGTGCTCAATTTGGACATTTAGGAGTGTAGTCTCTTAGGGGTGTACTCACTTTTGTTGCCAGTGGTTTAGACATTAATGGCTGTATATTGAGTTATTTTGAGGGAAGAATAAATTTACACTGTTATATAAGCTGCACACAGACTACTTTTCATTGTGTCAAAGTGTCATTTTGTCAGTGTTGTCCCATGAAAAGATATACTTAAATATCTGCAGAAATGTGAGGGGTGTACTCACTTTTGGGATACACTGTATATACACTGAATATTGTAAATATTTGTGTTGAACACTAGGTCCAAGATAATAGGCTTATGTTCATGAACTGCCACCTTATCTCCAGCTATTTAGCTTAGCTAACTCACCTATTAAATAATCGACACTGTATACATACATATTTACATCACCACATTCCAAACTAATTAATGTGTATTATTTTTACAAATACATGTGTTTTTAGATAATATATTGAAGAAACAAACACATACCAGGTGAAGGAATATGAAGAGATTCAGTTCGTGAGGTACTTCTCTGGATCTCCTCTGTAAATGTGTCGGCTCCTCCGGGCGTGCGGGAGTTGTGTATAATTTGGCGGGAATGTGTATCCAGCTGACGCTCTAACTCATGATTTTGTCGATACACAAGCGCTTACACAAAACCGGTCTGAGGTTTACAGGGACCATTCTTAAATTAACCAGTAGCCATGGAACCGCTTATCATTTATAATATCTAGCTACTGTAGTAGTTGTGTCTCAGAATTACCTACAGATCCAGTCTACTTTTATAAAGTGAAAATCATTATAGGCTTAAAAAACAGCATTAAACATTCAGGATTTACAGGGACACCAAAAGTGTCCTTATAAACCCAGAGTCCCCCTAATGATGGTATGTATTCAGGAATATTGTCCCCATAAGTCATACATACCAACACACACACACACACACACACAGTGAGCACACGAACAGGAGAGAGAGAGAGCAAGAGAGCTCGGCGCTTTACACAGCCAGACATTACAGAGGTGAGGAAAATTAGTGACAGAAAACAGTAAAGTTTGGACATGAGAAGCCTCTTTTACAGAGAAGTGCAGACCCACTGAGCTGGTGGGAGACCAAGTGTTCAGTCTACCCACATCTTATACATGTGATGGCACATAGACTGTGTATTGTAGCAACATCTGCCTGAGAGAATCTTTTCCAAAACAGGGCAGATCATAACAGAAAGGAGAAACAGGATCAACCCCTCAAAGATGAGCTCCTTGGTTTTTCTGAATGCTAATCTTCACTAAATACTTACAAATACCGTCACCTGGATGCTGCTTTTTCTTTTTGTTTTGCACATTTTCATTTATAATTTATAAAGTGATGCTTTGTTGATGCTGTGTTGTTTCACTTTAGATGAAATTTAGAAATAATATACACAATCAGACCTTTTTTTCTAATTGAGATGGGTCTTTGTTTTTGTATTTTATAATTTATTGTTGTAGCACTTTGTTCCATGTTGAGTATATAAATAAAGCCATTTAAATAATAAACATTTGATACAATGTTTTTACATTAGTAATTCATTTTACATGTAATTTGGCAATTAATTAATTTAAGCAACAAAAAAATCTAAGGAGCCACTTGGGAGCCGAAAGAGACGGCTTTTTAGTGAGCCGAGCCAAAAGAACCAGCTCTCTAAAAAGAGCCGGAATTCCCATCACTAATATCCTGCAAATGTATTTTAAGAACGTATTATAAACAAGCATTATCTAAAAAAAGATATGTTGTATTTTAAGGCATAGAATAAAAAGGAATTTGGCTCCATTTTTAAATGATTTCATTTTACTGATTCATTCCCTGCATGTAACCACAAAGATATGCATAATAGTTGTTGATTTTGAGGAGAAACGCGGTGGACAGGACGTAACAGGGTGGACATCATACCAGTGAACAACAGTACATTTCATTAAAAAGAGGCAACTCGTGTCCCCCACCCCAACCCCCACCTTCAACCATCAAATGTACTGAACACCTAAAGTAATTATCAGGAAAATTTTTCAGTCTAGTGATCTCATAGATGTTTCAGCAACAGTAAGTTTTGTAACAACCCAGCAGCTCAGGTGTTTTTCTGGGAAATTCCACACTGTCTTTTCTAGCTGGACGGACCTCTTGGTTGTGGCTCTTTCATCAGGCATACAATCTGGTCATCCCTGTACCAGATAATGTCCTCTAGTGGACTTGGCCAATAGAACTTGTTTGTCCCATTCTTGTGCATACTGTGAGGTTGCTGGCTCAGGTTCTGTGATGACAACATGCACATCTTCCTTATAGTAGAAAATAACATCTGGAGTTTGTGGCCATGCAAATAAGTTATTTTTATCCAACTGCCATATATAACTAACCTTGACTTCCTCTCTCACAACCTCAAGGACTTGGCCTACATATGGAAAGCTCATCATAGGTTACAATCACAAACTTGCCACTCAAGTCTTGAAGATTACCCTGTTCCCTTGGTGGGTCAGGTGTGCTTGAGTGATCCTCAGGGTGGCACATGGTGTCCGTTAGGTGTACTTTAACTGGCTGGTAACATAGGCATGTCTTTATTTCTTCATGCTTGCAAAAGCATGACACCTCCCTATGACTAATTTGTGCAGCTTGTGTAGACAAAACCTGGTGTATCTTCAAGGTGCCCCTCACAGCCGTCAGTTTGCCTGGAATCATCACATCGTATTTCTGGATGTTCTCTTCGCTTACCCAATGATGAGTAATAGCTGAATCAGATTTTTTGGCCAGCATCTCATACAAGTCCAGTGGAGTCTGCAGATCACCTTCTCGTTGAACGTAGAGATCTGCATCTCTCTTTATGGCACCACCAATGCTATTTATGTATATAAATTACAGTTAAATATAAAAGCACAAAAACTGCCAATCTAGGACACGGAAAACACTCTGCAATGGTCGCACCACATGATATTTGGTAACACCACATGATATTTTCAAGTTCAGTTTAAATTTACAGGCCCAGAATTGGCCACCTAAAAAATAATAATAAAAAAAGGACCACCTCCTATCATCCAAGAGGGAACCCCGTTGAACGCTTCAACAGGACCCTACTCAACATGCTGGGGACACTCGAGAGCAAGAAAAAGGATCAGTGGCATCATTATGTCAAGCCATTAGCACATGCCTATAACTGTACCAAACATGAGGTTACAGGTTTACCCCTTACGAGCTGATGTTTGGGCGACAGCCTAGATTACCAATTGACTTGCATTTGGTTTGCCAGTCCACCACCAACCGGGATCACATTCTCAGTATGTTCGGAACCTGAAATCTCACCTTGAGACAAGCTACCGAGTTGCTGCAGAAAATGCAAAGAAAACAGCAGAACGCAACAAAGCAAGCCCACAGGTGGGAACCAGACGTGTATGTTGTCCTGTCCGGACAGAATCAGTCTAACAGACAGAATCAGGCTAATGGACGGACAGAATCAGGCTAACAAACAGAATCAGGCTAACGGACGGACAGAATCAGATCAAATCAAAATAACAGGAGCTAGTAACAGAGTTCAGAGGCAAACCAGATACGCTCAAAAGGTAAACAGAGTTCAAGGCAAATCCAGATCAAAACAGTCTCCAATTGATTGTTCCCCAGCTCCCCTCTTAAATGTCCTCAGATGAGGGGCAGCTGGGGCCAATTACCTGAATGGGACTATCATAAAGGGGTATTGGCTCAGGACTGAGAGTGCTCCCGGGGAGGTGGGCGTGGCACATTAACAAAGTTTCTCAGAAGCACAGAGGCTCCAATCACGACAGATAGCTTTGTTTTAATGCTGCCTTCAAGTCCTCCTCGGAAGTTCCTACTTACGAGTTCGGAGGTCGTAATTACGCCATGATGTGCGTTCAAGTGGTTTTTGGTTGGGTAAAAATGGACACTATGACAAAACTCCTTTTGTTTATGCTTTTATTTTTGTATAATCAAAAACAGGAACTCTATTTTGCCTTACTGAAAGAAAATTAAGTGAAGAGGAGACGCATTCAGTGAGTAATGTTTTATCCTGTTAGAATCATTGAATCACATTAGAATATTACGTTAGAATATTGCGTTTTTTTCACGTATTGCTGAGTAATTTTATAACGTTTTTGTGTTCTTCTGATCAACTTTGTTGCTATTCTTCATCAGAACAAGTGCACGTTGTGTACAAAATGTATACAAGCTTGAACTTTACATTTAACATGCAAAACTACCGCTAATAAGCTCAAAACTTTTACCGTTTACTGTAGGGACAGCATCCATACCGGCAGTCGCCATGACATTTCGTTAATTACATTATTTGTTGATTTGTCAAGTTCATTTTGGAGCTCTTTCCTGATTTTTTCTTTTTTGTCTCTATTTAGTTTCTGTTTTTTCTTTGAATATTTGATTGCATATGATTTTATGTCCTTCTTGACATTGTCCCACCATATTCTTTTTTATTTAAAAATAGCTCACTGTTTAGACTATTTAAAATGATGTTTTCTTTCTTTAGTTTTTATGCATTTTCTCCCCTTTTTCTCAATTTTAGCGCGTCCAATTGCCCGATTGCATCATGCTTCCTCTCCACCAATGCCATTCCCTGCTCTGATTGAGGAGAACAAAGCTAACCCACGCCCCCTCCGACAAGTGGGCAGCATGCCATATGCATCTTATCACCTACACTTTGACGAGTGCAGTGCAGCTCAGCTCTGTTGTGTACGGAGAGGACACACCCTGAGAGCACTCTTTTCTCATCTCTGTGCAGGCACCATCAATCAGCCAGCAGAGTCGTAATTGCCCAATCCAGCTTAGTCCCGCCCAAATCTAAACAACAGGCCAATCGTTGTTCATGTGGCCGCTCAGCCTTAGCCGGTAGGCAGAGCTGAGATTCAATATGATGTATGATGTATCTGAGATCCCAGCTCTGGTTCCAGTGTGTGTTTTTACTGCTGCACCACCTGAGCTGCCCTAAAATAATGTTTTCTATTTCAATTCTAAAATTTAGATCCTTTAAAAGCTCAGTATAAAAAAATCCAAACTCTTGGACCCCTCTCTACCTCGATAAAATTAAATTTAATCTCTAAAATCTCGTGTATTTCAGTGTATATTTTGTATTTTGATTTTAAAATGTTGTGTTCATATTTCCTATCTGTTTTAAAATGCCACTTACTATCTGTCGTCTTGAGAAATCTCTTTTGTCTTTATTTCTTTTGGACCATGCTTCTATTAGGTTATGTTGTTGTATTAACTTATATAACTATTCTCTTCCTTTATCTTCTCTAAAAACCATGGACTTGTCTATATCATCTATTGTTAAAACCGTGTTAAAATCCCATATAATAATTGTATTTTTCCATGTGTTTAAAAGATCACTATTACCCCTTTTCCACCGACGTGGATCCGGCTCTGATCTGGTTCGCAAACTTGATTTTGGATTTTGGTTTCGCGTGTTTCCACCAGAAAAAGAGGTTCCAGACAGCGAACTAGCGTTATAATCTGGCACCACAGAATACTAGGTTTTTCAGCGCGAACCGTGACGTCATCGGTGGGCGTGTCACAGTGTAGAGGTTTGGAGCGGTGCGTTTACATGAGACATTATAACATTATATAGAATTTAAACCACTTTAATCTTTTAAAGTTCATCTGATTACATTTTGAGCCAGTTTGCTGCTGATATTCGCTGATATTTTCAAAGCGATGAACTGTGATATGACTGACCTGGACCCAACCTTCAACATGAAAACTAAAGCATAACGTGGCTTGTTGTACTACAACAATGACTGATGAATTTGGGCAGTACAGAGCACTTATAACCAGTAATAACGGAGAGACATTTAGTGTTTCTGTGTCGTACTTTTAGTACATTAAGCCACTTTCTTACGCTTTATTTAGGTGAAGGTTTTGGCGGATTCAGAACTGCATAAACACTACACATGAAGTAAATACAGCTAAACACAGATACATGCTGTATTGATGGTTATTTCACACAGATGAATGTTCGTGTCGTGGAACTTAAGTGATGTTTTATCGCTCAAGCCGAGCGCAAAGCAAATCGGCTATTTGCGCCGAGGGTCGCGGTGAGAGCGAAGCGCAAAACGCTTCTCACGTCAATGAGCTAGAGAAAACAACAACTGCGACAAACACATCTATGTCTTCTTATCACCGATAGCTGATCGATGCTTTTTGCATAAAAACGAACATCTGTAACAACAGCACAAATGCTCGCAGGTAATCTACGCGCTCCGCCATCATGTTACTACTCTTTACTTTCGTCGTGTAACACCCACCGTTGATGACTCATGCTTTGATCCCGAACACTGGTGGAAACGCAGGTCAGTTCTCTACAAAACACCAAGGTTCAAAGAAATCTGAACAGAACCGGTTCAAGAACCAGGGTTCCTTCGCTATCAGATTATTTTCTAATTCTTCGTTTGGAGCATGTATGTTACATATAGTTAAAACATCATCGCCTGTCTTAATTTCTACTGTTAAAAGTCGTTCCTGATTGTCTTTGTATAAAACTTTAGCTGTTTCATAAAATCCTCTTTTTAATAAAACCGCTACTCCTCGAATTTGTGCTTGGTCATTATTATAAAATATTTCTCTATCCCATATATTTTCATAAAAGTTTACTTGTTTTTCAGTCCATTTAGTTTCTTGTAGGCATATTATTACATTATTTTTACTATTAGCTTTTCAAACTTCTCTGTTCTGCTCAGCCCCCATGCATTCAGAGATATTAGATTTAAAATGCTTATGAGGCTGAGCAGAAAAGTGAAGTCTTTATTCTTTTTAATTTTTACTTTTATACAATTCCTTACTTTGGATTTTTAACAGCTCATGTCTTTTTATTGCTTCTGTTACATTAGGAATTTTTTTTTTTTTTTTTCTGCGCCATGCCAGACTCACCACTGTAAAACAGTCCTCCTCTTGGTCCTCTCTTTCCCTTTTGTTTGCCTCGTTATTATTGTCTCTGTTGATCTCTGTGTCCATATTATTTCCTTTGCTTCTGCTGTCTCCTCTGTCTGTGGTGTTGTCTGAATGTTCATGTTGTCGTTTTCTTCCTGGTGTTGATTGTTGTTTTCTTGTGTCTCTTCTTCTTTGTTTGAGGTGTGTTGGTGTTCTTCGTCTTGTTGTTGCTCTATTTCCATTACTTCCATTGTGTCTTCCTTAGGGTGCTCCTCACCGCCTTCCACCGTCTCACGCCGTTCCTCTGCAACCGCATTGTGCTCGCAGCGACAGCCGCTCATCGCGCGATTGCAATCAAGGCACCTCTTTGCAATACAGTCTTTCACATAGTGTCCCTGTTGTGTGCACAGTCTGCACGTGAACTGGGGACAGCTCCTCATCACGTGATCTGCCGCCATACACAGCCAGCAGATATTTACTTGCCTGTCGTGTATTACCCAAAAGTATTGAGGGTCATCCCCAGTCTCGAACCTCGTGCTGTAAGGCAGGGATGCAACTTCCTTTGGGAACTATACTTTAATGTATCTTGTTTTGTCTGCGATGGAAGTGCCCGGGTAGAAACAGCGCCTCAGGGGTAAGATGGGAGTCACTCCCCATTTTATCAGTTGGTCTAGGATGTCCTCATCAGGTGTGTACGTCGGAAGGTTAAGAAAAGGTACCATAATTTCAGATGTGGTTCATTTCCTTACTTCATAGAGCTGGACTTTGATATCTATGCCGTCTATTAGTTCATTGCACAGTTCTTCATTTTCTAAAGTGATTTCGAATTCTTTGTTTGGTCTGGGTCTTAGACCAATAAGTTTACCCACTCCTAGTTTGTTATTTGTTACTATGATAATGTCCATTGCTGTGATGTTTCCATTGTCTGTTGTTTCTATGATTAATGTTGCCTCTTTTTTATATTGTTTTTAATGAGTTGTTTTGTTTTTGAGAAGTTTTTTCTTGAATTCTTTTTTTCAGTCCTATGTTGTTTTCCTGGCTGTAGATGTTTCATTTGACATGTTCTTTGTTGTGTTGGTATCTTCTGTTTGCTTAGTTGGTGTAGCTGCTGTCATTATAATGGGTATATTTGTATGTTTGTAAGTTTGTTTTGTTATTATTTAGGGTATATTTGTATGTTTTTGTGTGGTTATATTTGAGACTTTTATTTTGAAACCTATGTTGGGCTGTTTTGTGAAAAATGCGCTAAATAGAGCAGCGCGTACCGGAAGCGGCAAGTTTGTTTGTTTAAATGCAAAGGGACATGAACACTTCAAGGATAAAGAGTTAAAACATTAAAGGAACTTTGAATAATACATGAACGAGTCTTGGCATGCAGCCAACGAGGTACTTTTCTGTCTATATTTTGAGTTAATTATGTATAATTATAGCTAACATGTTAACGTGGTTTGTATGTATGTGTAAAATTGTGTTTTAATAGTTTTCACGGTTTAATGGGAGAAAGAAAAATACTTCAAATAAATCAGTAAAGAAAACCACTTGTGTCTGCACGTGCTTGAGAGGCAGCTGTTGTAGAGGCAGCTGTTGTAAAGTGTCACTTAGAACAAGAAGCAGAAGAAGTGAAAAGGAGAATAAGGAGAGAAAAAGAAGAAGAAGCTGAAATGAGAGCTCAATTAGAGGAAGAGCATACAGCTCTACAAAGTACTCTAGAGGAAAAACGGAGAAGGATACAGCAGTTGGAGGCAATGAAAGAGATAAGCGCAGCCCGAGCGAGAATGCAGGTGTACGATCAAGAGTTGACTATAAAAGTTGAGTCAAAAGACATACAAAGCCAAGCAGATAATCAGCTTCTGAGCATGGTCCAAGATCGGAGCTAAAGACAGCCTGGAGCTCAGAGAGTTTGTCGATTTTCTCCGTAGTTGTGAGGCTGCCATGGTTTACATCAAAGAATTGAACATTTTGAATGATTGTATTGAAAACAGAAAATTATTTCAAAGCTACCTGATTGGCTAACTGCTAGATGGAATCGGAAAGTTATTGAAGTAGAAGAGGAGAGCAGTCAGTTCCCCTAATTTAGCCAGTTTGTGGAATTTCTGGCAAGAGAACCGAAAATTGCTTGTAACTCGGTTGCATCGTTGCAATCACTAAAGCAAGATGAAACCGAAAAGCCGAAATACCAAAGACATCAAAATATAAAGGCAAAGACACTGACTACTTGTTCTAATGAAGAGACTTTCAAAATGTGCTTTTTCTGTAAGAAAACTGGGCATACTTTGCACAAATGCAGGAAATTCATGGAGAAAGCAGTCTCGGACAGAATCAAATTTGTCCAAGCCGAAAAGCTATGCTTTGGTTGTCTCAAGTCCGGTCACGTCTCAAAGAGCTGCAATAATTGGAGTGTTTGTGATATATGCCACAAGCGGCATCCTACCTGTCTGCATGAGGATAGAGAAAAGGGAGAACAAAGATCACTACAAACCAAACAGAACTTGAATCAAGAAAACCTAAGTACAAGTCAGGAAAGGAATAAAGAAAATTCCCAAGCAATACAACTTAAAGAAAAAAATCACAGTTGCTACTTCAAATAGAGTAATTCTTGATAAAGCCAACATGCAGACATCTGCAACAATTCCAGTCTGGCTTTCCTCCGTAACTAAATCAGATCAAGAAGTATGTTTTGTTGGATTCTCAAAGTGACACGACCTTTGTTCTTAGTGAAGTAGCTGAGGCTTTGGAGGTAAACAAAGAACAAGTCAAGTTAAAACTTTCTACAGTGACTTCAAGAACTACAGTAGTAAGCTCTCAAAGAGTAAGTAACCTACAAGTTAGAGGCTTTTACTCGGATGAGAAGATTTCTTTACCACCAGCCTACACACATGACTTTATTACTGCCAATAGAACTCATATACCAACTGATGAAACCGCAAGAGCTTGGTCCCATCTAGAGCACCTCCAAGAAGATGTACCACCCTTGCAGGACTGTGAGGTAGGACTGCTCATTGGTTACAATTGCTCTGCTTCCACGAGAAGTTGTGGCTGGGAAAGAAAATAAGCCCTATGCACAGCGCACAGACCTGGGATGGAGTATTGTCGGCCTTGGAAACCCCTGTGTACATTACGGAGATGCCATTGGAATCAGCCATCGCATAGTAATGAGACAGGTAGTACCAGGTGTTCAGCCTTCTGTCAATCTAAAAACTGAAGTACACTACGTGAACAGAGCGAAAGTTAAAGAAATTACCCTTTCAAACATAAAAATTCTTGAATCAGACTTCTCAGAAAAAGCTGGAGAAGAGGATTCTGTGTCTTATGATGATCTTAAGTTTATGTCAAAGATGAAAGAAAGTATAACACAAAAGGCCAGTGGTCACTATGAAATGCCATTACCGTTTAAAGATAAAAGACCAAAACTACCTAACAACAAGATATGTGCTATACATCGCCTAAATTGTCTTAAAAGAGGCTAAGGTTCCTGAGGAAGAAACTGTTGTCAGCTTGGCTTGGTATATTCCACACCATGGAGTTTATCATCCACAGAAACCAGGCAAAATACGTGTAGTTTCACTCAATGACCATCTGCTCACTGGACCTGACTTAACAAACACCTTAGTGGGCGTCCTTTGTCGATTTCGAAAGGGCTCCATTGCTATCATGTGTGACATTGAAAGGATGTTTCATTAGTTTCATGTCAAAAAGGAAGATCAAGACTACTTAAGATTCCTCTGGTGGCAGGATGGCAATTTAGAAACTACACCATCAACCTATAGGATGAAAGTTCACCTGTTTGGAGCGGCTTTGTCTCCTGGCTGCGCTAATTTTGGCCTAAAACACTTGGCGGCGCAAGGGCAAGGTCAATATTGCGAAGACACTATACACTTCATACAGAAAAAATTTTACGTAGAGGATGGTTTGGCAAGTGTTCAAACTGAGAAGGAGGCCATTCACCTTGCTAAAGAATCGAGAGAACTTTGCTCCACTGGTAGATTAAGACTTCACAAGTTTGTTTCCAATAGCGAGAATGTAATGGCATCCATCCCAAAAGTGAGACACGCCATAGTTAAAGATCAAGATATGGCCCTAAGCTTACCACATATAGAGAGAGCACTTGGAGTAGAGTGGTGCATCGCATGTGATTCATTAAAATTCAGAGTTCAAGTAAAGTCTAATTTACTCACAAGAAGAGGTGTGCTTTTTACTGTAGCCTCTGTATATGATCCATTGTTATTTATTGCACCCTTTATTCTTTTAGGAAAACAAATACTCCAACAAATGTGCAGAGAAAAAAACAGGTTGGGATGAGGAACTTTCGGAGAAATTGAGACCTGAATGGTAGTCATGGATCAGAGATCTACCTAATCCTGCGACAGTGGAGATTCAAAGATGCTACTTACCTTTGGATTTCAGCAGCGTCAAAAAGTATGAGCTTCACCATTTCTCAGACGCAAGCATCTCTGGGTGTGGTGAGTGTAGCTACCTACGGGCTATTAATGAGTCTAATGAAGTTCATTGCTGTCTAGTAATGGGAAAATCTTTTTTTTTTATTTCTTTTTTAGATATATTTCACATTTACAATTCAATTATACAATACATTGGTATAAAAACACTTTAACCCTTTGATGCACAACCTGGGTCAAAAGTGACCCAACTGAGTTTTTATTTTCTATATCTTTGCAATAAATTAATTTTGTCATTCAAGCTTCCATGAATTCCTCAATCAACTTGTTTTTGGTCATCACAAATCCTTATTTCAGTTTTATATTTTTTACTTTTTTAATAAAAATCATTTTTGTATCACTACCCTTTTAATGCACAAAATGGGTCAAAAATGACCCTTATGTATTTACTATGGAATTTGACAGGAACTACTGACATTTGTAAGTGTAGTCAAAAACATATTTACTGATCTTTTGAAAGACAACCAAAGATTAGGCCCTTGAATCTTGAATATGTCCAATACTATTTGTTTGCAAGCTGTTTACATATTCTAGTATAGATAGCTTTTATTAGCTAAGACAGTAAATACATGAATAACTGAATAATGTGCATATGAAAATATTCTTGAATGGATGAATATGGGTCATTTTCCACCCATGTTGTGCATTAGAAGGGGTTTGCTTAGCTTGTGCATCAAAGGGTTAAGATGTATGCATGGAATAAGTTACTAAAATATACAATATATTGCACACATAATTTACATTAAGATCAAAATAAGAGCAGCAAGTTACTATATTTTCAAATTAAGAACATTCAGGTACAATGACTTTGCAATTTCTCCTGTTAAAATCTACTAAGGAGTTATTTCTTACTATTAGTTCTTCAAACGAATCGAGTCTTAATTCATTGTTAAAATAGTCAAAAAGCTCCTTCATTGTTGCTTCCAGTTTTCCTTTAAAAACTTCACACAGTGATAAAATAACTCCTCTTTGTTTTATTCTTCTTTTATATATTGAAAATCTTGCAACTGTTAAAACAAGGTTTAAAAGAAAAGTATTATTGGTTCGTCCTTTAAAACCGAATAAAAACAGGGGTTCCCATGCAGGCTGTTTCTCTGTGTCTTCATCAAAAAACTGTGTTGTTATTTCTTTCAGTTTTTGGGTAAAACATTTTAAATCTTCACAATTAAAAAACGTGTTTAAAACCTTCTTCTTCTTTAAAACAAATTTTGCACCTAGGATCTGTTTCTATGTTTATTTTTAAATCATTAAAAATCACGTTGTGCTTTAGTAAAAAAAAAGTTTTGTAGTTGAAGGTTTTTAAAATTTTGAAAAATGTTTTGCCATATGTTTTCTGTTTTAAAATCAGGAAACAGCCTGCTCCAGTATTGTTTTGTTTTGATAATTTCAGGTAAAACCTCTTTTAATCTGTTTGCTAAAAGTTTTTAAAGTTTTAAAGATTTTATAATCTGTATTAAGGCAACTGATTGGTCTGTAATTTTTCAGGTTGTTTTTATTTCCTTTCTTTTTGTAGATTATTTTAATTAGTCCATTTTTCATGCTTTCAGAAAGATGTCCGGTGTTTTTGATTTCCGTAAAAACAGAGAGTAAGATTGGTGCTAAAATACTTTAAAAGTTTTATAAAACTCGGAGGGTTTTCATTAGATCTGCGTTCCTTTTGTTTTTTTTCCATTTCAAAGAAAAACTTGTTGCATTTTTCCCTCTCTACTGCATATTTAGCTCTGCTTCTCATCATTGCTCCTTTACATTTTTCCTCTATTATTTCTTTTAGTGCTTCTTCTAATTTAATGATTTTTTTCTAATTCTCTGTTATCATTTGTCCATTTTTCAAGCTCCTTCTGCAGATCTTTTCTAATTTTCATTTCATTGTCTCTTTTTGTTCGTTGGATTTTCTTCGAGTATCTGATTGCATATAATTTAATATCCCTCTTTACATTATCCCACCATATCCTTCTATTTTCTATAAACAGGTCACACAATCAAGATTATTTAAAATAATGTTCTCGATTTCTTTTTTAAAAATCCAATCACTTAAAAGCTCTGTGTTTAAAATCCAGGTACCAGGTCCTCTTTCTACATCGATAAAATATAATTTGATTTCTAAAATTTCATGGTCACTTTCTGTGTATTTTTTATATGTTGATTTTAGGAAAATCTCTTTTATCCTTATTTCTTTTTTCCTATATCTCTAATAAGTTATGTTTTTGCATTAATGTACATAATTCATCTCTTTCTTTATCTTCTTAAAAAAACATTGAATTATCTAAATCAGTTTGCTTTAAAACAGTGTTAAAATCCCAAATTAAGATTGTATCATTCCATGTGCCCATTAAATCACTTACATTTGCAAAAAAAAATTTTTTTTCATTTTCTTTATTTGGCGCATGTAAATTACATATTGTTATATCCTTATCTTTTGTTTTTATTTTGAGCGTTAAAACTCTTCCTTCATTATCAGTGTGCATTACATTTGTTGTGTCATAAAAACCTCTTTTTAATAAAATTGCTACGCCTCTTTGTCGTTTTGGATCATTATTAAAATATATTTCACCATCCCATATTTTTCGATAAAAATTTGCCCGTTCATTATTCCATTTTGTTTCTTGTAAACATAAAATATCAGTCGACTTTGTCTGTTCTAATAGCTTTCGTAGTTTCTCTGTTCTGCTCAAACCTCGTGCATTTAAAGATGATAAGCTTAGAATGCTCATGAGGTTGAGCAGAATAAAATACTTTTTAATCACTTTCATTTGAGTTCTTATATATTCTTTTTCTCTTCATTTTTAACTGTTCATGTCTTTTATTAGCCTCTATAATATTCGGAGTGACTTTCTTTGATATGCGACGGAGTGTCAGACTCACCGGAATAAAAGGTTTTTCGTTGGTCTCCTCTCTTTCCCTTTTGCTCTTTTCATTAGGTCTTTCATCTGCATTGTCCAGTTCGAAGTTTCATTGTATTTAGTTCTGTTTCGGGGTCCTGTGATGTTTGTGTCCTCATTATTTCATGCGCTGTGTCGTTATTTTGTGTGTTTTAAATGTCCAAGGTTGCATGCTCGTTCTGGCCTTGCTCAGGGTTTGCGTTTTCCTGTTCTGACGTCCTCTGTGTTGTGTTGGTCTCAGGGTCGTTCTCCTCATCCTGCCCGATTTCTCTCAGCGTTTTCTCAGCTGGAGATCTCACCACCCTCCGCTGTCTCGTGCCGCTTTTCTACAAGGTACTCACAGGTACACCTGATCAACGCCCGGTTACAGTCCAGACACTTCACTGAGGTGCAGTCCCGTGCATAGTGTCCCTGTTGCATGCATTCCCTGCAGGGGAGCTGGAGACAGCTCCTCATAACATGCTCCGCTGACATGCAGAGTCTGCAGATTTTAACCTGCTGGTCATGTATGATTCTGAAGTACTGAGGGCCTTTTATGTCCTTTTATTTCTACTCCATCAAGCAACTCGTCACACAGATTTTCATTTTCAAGAGTGGCCTCATACTCGTTATTGGGTCTGGGACGCAGTCCGATTAATTTTCCAACTCCAAGTTTTTCATTTAGAGATTTTATGATGTCCATAGCATATATTCTGCTTCCTTCTTTGAGCTCTATTATTAATGTTGCTTCTTTTTTATAATCTTTTTGGTGTCCTGCTCTTGTTTTCAGTTTGTCGTAGAATTGTGCTTTGTCTTGAATCTTTTTCTTCCAGTCCTTCGTCCTTTCTCTTTCAGCATGTAGTCTTTTTTGCTGATCATTCTTCTTTTGTTCAGCGTTGTCTGTTGTCTCATTTTCCTTCTGGTCTGTTGATTTCTCTTTTCTGTCTTTGTTTGATCCACTTTGCATTTCATTAGTGTGATTGCCTATGGGCAAGCACACTATTGTTATTCGTTAGTCATATTATTAGTGTGATTGCCTATGGGCAAGTTATTGTTATTTTCGTTTTGCCCCATTGACTCCCATTCATTTTGAAAAATTTTTCAAGCTATCAACGCCGTTCCAACTCTTGATCGACCGGGTCATTAATTAGCACCCAAATCCAAAAAATCATCCGGATACGCCCATCCGTGTGGCATTTATGCCCGTTTTTGCCCGAATTTTTGGACAAAAATGTTGACACCTTTGGCTGTCCATAAAACGTCAACGTGATGACGTATGCAACCATCTCGAACTGTTCAGAAGGAAAAACATGGCCGCCGACCCGAAAACGAACTTATTTTGGTCTGTAACTAAAGTATTAGTGATTTTTAAGGTGAAAACGCTGCACAGAATGAAATTATAGTCCAGTTAGACTTGGCAGTGAGCGTCAAATCGTTCGCGTTGCAACAGAAAAAAAGATATTTATATCCGTTAGCTCCAATGCTAACGAATGCATTAAAATCAATGGGAATGGCTAAATGCTAAAGTAGGGACCGAAGTGTGAGCACTGTGTAAGTGCACTGTGCCTGAAAGCTGTAAATGAGACACAGCCGATCATAGATTGCGCAATACCATGGCCCCTACAGTGATAATCACATGTAAATGAATGAGTACTGATTTGTAAGCAGTAGAAACGTGCAGAAATGCATTTATTTACAGGTTTGGCTTTTCAAACACACACAGAGTGAACTTATGCTCACACCACAGCTTGTGCACAGATACAGTGGCCTGTCTGAGAGAAAGTATTCACACCCCACGCACCGCACCACTTCTAAACGCATGCGCACCCCCGACCTGCCACGCCCGTCCACCTGCCGCACCGCGATCGACGCCGTTCCGACTCTGACCCGTCCGGCCCGTCGATGCCGCTCCCGGCTTAGAAACGGCGTCGGGATACCTGCGCACGCCCGCCGACCGCCACACGGCAATCACACTCGCATTTTCTCCGGAAATGCAATCTCTACTTATTATTCTGCCCGTTTTTTGTCCGGCTTTCTTTGTCCGCAGTTTTCGAGATATCGACCCCGTTCCAGCGCCAAATCGTCCAGGCCATACGGGAATGGACTGCTTGTATACAGGTTTTCGATCCGCCCGCCCGTTCGCCCGCCACGTCCGTTTTTGTAGCGTTTTTTGGTCCCATAGACTTCCATTCATTTTCGAAAAAATTTTGAATATTGACGCCGTTCCAACTCTAAATCGTCCGGCCCATTATTGACATCACTTCTTGAAGAAAGCTTTAGGATCTGCCCGCCACGCCCGTTTTTTACCGGTTTTGGCCAATCTTTCTGGCTTTTTTTTTTTTTACAATTTTCGAGATATCGATACCGTTCCAACTTTAAATCGTCCGGCCCTTAAATTACAACAATGCTTGTTCACAGCTTTTGGATCCACCCGCCCGTTCGCCCGCCACGCCCGTTTTTTTGTCCCATTCATTTCAATTCATTTATTGGAAATTTCGAGATATCAACGCCGTTCCAACTGTAAATCATCCAGCCAGTTAATGACACCCCAAGTGATCCAAGTGATCACTTGGGGTGTCATTAACCCCAATCCAAGTGATCACTACAGCATAGGCATACGCAGCCCCGCCCGCCTGCCACGCCCGTTTTTTTATATTTCGAGATATCAAAACCGTTCCAACTCTAAATTGTTTAGTCCACTGATGACACCCCGACTTGGATACAGCATAGTGATATGCAGCCCCGCCCACCTGCCACGCCCGTTTTTTATATATTTAAAGATATCAACGCCGTTCCAACTCTAAATCGTCCGGCCCGTCGATGACACATGGATGCAATTTTTGGCTACGCAGCCCCGCCCGCCTGCCACGCCCGTTTTTTTATATTTTGAGATATCAAAACTGTTCCAACTCTAAATTGTTTAGCCCACTGATGACACCCCGACTTGGATACAGCATAGTGATATGCAGCCCCGCCCACCTGCCACGCCCGTTTTTTATATATTTAAAGATATCAACGCCGTTCCAACTCTAAATCGTCCGGCCCGTCGATGACACATGGATGCAATTTTTCGCCCACCTTCCACGCCCGTTTTTTATATATTTAAAGATATCAACGCCGTTTCAACTCTTAATCGTTTGGCCCATTGATGACACCGGGACATGGATGTAATTTTTGGATGGGCACACCCGGCCGCCCACCACGCCCATTTATTACATTTCCAGATATCGACGCCGTTCCAACTCTGAATGGTCCGGCCCGTCGATGACACTCCCAACTTAGATACAGCGTTTGGATACGCGCGCACGCACGCCGACCGCCACACGGCAATCACACTCGCATTTTCTCCGGAAATGCACTCTAGTTCTTTTTCTTCTTTTTATTATTCCACCGCTTTTTGTCCGGCTTTCTTCGTCCGCAGTTTTCGAGATATCGATCCCGTTCCAACGCCAAATCGTCCGGCCTGTTCAGGAATGGACTGCTTGTATACAGGTTTTCGATCCGCCCGCCCGTTCGCCCGCCACGCCCGTTTTTTGAGATTTTTTTCTCATAGACTCATAAATTTTGAGATATCGACGCCGTTCCAACTCTAAATCGTCCGGCTCGTTATTGACGTCACTTCTTAAAGAAAGCTTTTCGATCTGGTCGCCCGTTCGCCCGCCATGCCCGTATTTTATAGTTTTTTTGGCGAAATGGTCAGGCTTTTTTTGTCTACAGTTTTCGAGATACCGACACCGTTCCAACGCTAAATCGTCCGGCCCATAAATGACAACAAGGATTGTTTACAGCTTTTAGATCCACCCGCCCGGTCGCCTGACACGCCCGTTTTTTTTGTCCCATTCACTTCTATTCATTTTTTGGAAATTTCGAGATATCAACGCCGTTCCAACTATAAATCATCCGGGCAGTTAATGACACCCCAACATGGATACAGCATGGTCATACACAGCCCCGGCCGCCTGCCACGCCCGTTTAAAAAAAAAAATTGAGATATTGACGCCGTTCCAACTCTAAATTGTACGGCCCATTGATGACACCGGGACATGGGTGCAATTTTTTAAAAGGCACACCCTCCACCTGCCACGCCCTTTTTTCGATTTTGAGATATTGACACCGTTCCAACTCTAAATTGTCCAGGCCATTGATGACACCGGGACATGGATGCAATTTTTGGATAGGCACACCCGCCCGCCCGCCACTCCCGTTTTTGACATTTCGAGATCTCGATGCCATTCCAACTCTAAATCGTCCAGCCCGTCGATGCCGCTCCCGAGTTAGATACAGCATTTTGATACGCGCGCGCGCTCACCCGACCGGCACACGGCAATCACACTCGCATTTTCTCCGGAAATGCACTCTAGTTAATTCTGCTCTCGTTTTGAATATCTTGATTACTTAGTCCGTTTTCTTTTTCTCTGTGTCTTTAATCCATTCTGTTTTCTTCAGCCTTCTTGTCAGGGTCATTTACCAGCTTATCCATTTTGAAAAAAAAAAATGAAAAAAAAGACTGACCCCCAAGCAGTTAATCTGCTGGGGGACAGCAAAAAAAGTTTATACAAAAAAACAAAAAAATTAAATCAAAGTTTAGTACAAAATTAAACGAACAAAAGTAACAAAGCAAACACACTGTGGAAGAGCCTCTCTCTTCCTGCTGCAGGTTAAAGGTCACTTCCTGTCACCACTAGGAGGCGCTTAAGATCAGGCGTTCTCAAGGTGGTGTAAGCGAAAGAAGCTGAATTTAAAGGCCTGTTGTAGCTTGCTAGCCAGCTAACTGAGTGCTAGCTAGCTGTCTGTGCTGGAACTAAACAAAGGCTGGATTTAAAGGCCTGTTGTAGCTTGCTAGCTACGCTGGAACTAAAAGGAAGGCCTTTGATAGATAGATAGATAGATAGATAGATAGATAGATAGATAGATAGATAGATAGATAGATAGATAGATAGATAGATAGATAGATAGATAGATAGATAGATAGATAGATAGATAGATAGATAGATAGATAGATAGATAGATAGATAGATAGATAGATAGATAGATAGATAGATAGATAGAAACTAAATGACACTGAATGAATGGGGTTTAAGAAGAAATGAAAAGCTTACAGCACTCAGTATTCCCAGGCGGTCTCCCATCTAGGTACTGACTGAGCCCAACCTTGCTTAGCTTCTGAGATCGGACGAGATCAGGCGTTCTCAATTTCTCTTTTTTATTAAATTACAAAATATCACATTACAACATATACTTTTCTTACTTATTTCATTAATACATTATTACATTATTTACATTTACATTTTGGTAGCTTGATTTTCCATCCACACCATGTTAATTCCATAAAAGAGTTTGACACAGCAAAAAATTTTTCAAACACCTCAATTTTGTTTATCATTTTATATTGTTCATAATACAACCTTAAAAAATAATCAAATTTCTTTTCATACAATATACATACATTAATATACATTTGATTGTATTTAACCATGTTGCGCCTCATATATATTGTGTATTTTGCAACTAGTAGAATTTTATTTAATATAATTATCTCCAAATAAAAACAATGTTTCCCAGTTCATACTTTTTGTATTTTCTTCTGCTATTTCATTTATCATTTTCTTTAATTTTGTCACTAAGCATTTTATTTCTTTGCACTCAAAAAAATATGTGTCTTACACTTTCTATTTTATTTTCACTACATACCTTACAGTGTGGGTTTTCACTGAGCCCAAACTTAAACAATCTTTCATCATCATATAAGCAATTATGTTTCAAATAAAAGTCAAAATTCTCTAAAATTAATTGTTTAGGCCCTTTAAAGGATTTCCATACATCTGTCATTACTAGTTCTGTATACATTCTGTTCCAGTGTAACTCCGCTCTGAGTTTCACCCATGCTTTGGCTACTAAAAGTTAATTAAACCTTTTAAGATTACAACTGTTTAATTGTGTTGTTTGTTTTCCTATGCTTACCTCAATTTCCATTTTCTCAATTTCCTCTTTGTTCTCTATCTTTTGGGTCCATTCTTTTGGTATTGCTTGTTTTAGGATCTCATATTGTTTTTCTATTGTCTCTTTATTTATTATTTCTTTGTTTTCTTCTATAAAATCTATTATAGCTTGCGTGGGGATAAATCCCGGGCAAACTTCATACAACACATCTTTTATTTGTTTCACCCCTGCATCATACCAATCTTTATAAAACAAAGTTCTTTCTTTAAAACAGATCTGTTTATTTTAAAAAATTGGTTGCTCTAGAAGGTGTTTTGCCCCCTTTATTTTGTAAGTAATATTATCAGAGAAGTCTCCCCATGCCCTCAGCACCTCTTTATAAAACTCTGGTATGTTTTGGTACATATTCTCCTTCATTTTCATGCAAAGTACATTCTCAGTCATTTCCCTTCCTACACACTTATTCATAAAATACTCAAATACTTGTTTCCACAAATGGTCCTCTTCATTAAAATATTTTTTAACTGTTTTAATTCTAAGGCTCTGTTTTCTTATAAATATGTCTAATAGGCCTAAACCCCCATCTTCTTTTTTCCCTATCAGAGTGTCGTACGCTATTTTGGCTGGTTTTCCATCCCATAGGAAATCGAGCACCGTCCTTTTTATTATTTTGATCACCCACATTGGTATGCTCACGACACCGGCCACGTACCACATTTTCGATAGAGATAGCGCATTTATCACCAATACTTTCCCTTTTAGATACAGACTTCTTTTTTTCCAATACATTAATTAGTGTGATTGCCTAAAGGCAAACACACTATTGTTATCCGTTAGTCATATTATTAGTGTGATTGCCTATGGGCAAGCACACTATTGTTATCCGTTAGTCATATTATTTTTATTAGTGTGATTGCCAAAAGGCAAGCACACTATTGTTATTCGTTTTTTCGTTTTCAATATATTACTATTATTCCACCCGTTTATTGTCCGGCTTTCTTCGTCCGCAATTTTCGAGATATCGACCCCGTTCCAGCGCCAAATCGTCCGGCCCATACGGGAATGGACTGCTTGTATACAGTTTTTGGATCAAACCAACACTGTGCCCACAGTGCCCGTTTTAAGGTGCCCATTTTGCCCCATTGACTCCCATTCATTTTGAAAAAAATTTCGAGCTATCAACGCCGTTCCAACTCTTGATCGACCGGGTCATTAATTAGCGCCCAAATCCAAAGAATAATTTGCATATGCCCATTTGTGTGGCATTTATGCCCAATTTTGCCCAAATTTTTGGAGAAAAATCTTGACACTTTTGGGGTTCCATAATACACACGTAGTGATGACGTATGCGGCCATCTCGAACTGTTCAGAAGAAAAAACATGGCCGCCGACCCGAAAACGAACTTATTTTGGTCTGTAACTAAAGTATTAGTGATTTTTAAGGTGAAAACGCTACACAGAATGAAATTATAGGCAAGTTACATTTGGCAGGGAGCGTGAAATCGTTCGCGTTGCACCAGAACAAAAGATATTTATATCTGTTAGCTCCAATGCTAACGAATGCATTGAAATCAATGGGAATGGCTAAATGCTAAAGTAGGGACCGAAGTCTGAGCACTGTGTAAGTGCACTGTGCCTGAAAGCTGTAAATGAGACTCTCTAGTTAGTGTGATTGCCTATGGGCAAGCACACTATTGTTATTCGAAAGTCATATTATTATTATTTTACCCGTTTTTTGTCCGGCTTTCTTCGTCCGCAGTTTTCGAGATATCGACCCCGTTCCAGCGCCAAATCGTCCGGCGCATACAGGAATGGACTGCTTGTATACAGGTTTTCGATCCACCCGCCCGTTCGTCCGCCACGCCCGTTTTTGTAGCGTTTTTTGGTCCCATAGACTTCCATTCATTTTCAAAAAATTTTGAGATATCGACGCCGTTCCAACTATAAATCGTCCGGCCCGTTAATTACATCACTTCTTAAAGAAAGCTTTAGGATCTGCCCGCCCGTTCGCCCACCACGCCCGTTTTTTACCGGTTTTGGCCAATCTTTCTGGCTTTTTTTTCTAAAATTTTCAAGATATCGATACCGTTCCGACTCTAAATCGTCCGGCCCGTAAATTACAACAAAGCTTGTTTACAGCTTTTGGATCCACCCGCCCGTTCGCCCACCACGCCCGGTTTTTTGTCAAATTTACTTCAATTCATTTCTTGGAAATTTTGAGATATCAACGCCATTCCAACTGTAAATCATCCAGCCAGTTAATGACACCCCATCTTGGATACAGCATAGTGATACGCAGCCCCGCCTGCATGCCACGCCCGTTTTTTAATATTTCGAGATATCAACGCCGTTCCAACTGTAAATCATCCAGCCAGTTAATGACACCCCGACTTGGATACAGCATAGTGATACGCAGCCCCGCCCACCTGCCACGCCCGTTTTTTATATATTTAGAGATATCAACGCCGTTCCAACTCTAAATCGTCCGGCCCATCGATGACACCGGGACATGGATGCAATTTTTGGATAGGCACCCTCGCCCGCCTGCCACGCCCGTTTTTTTTTTATGTCGAGATATCAACGCCGTTCCAACTCTTAATCTTTCGGCCCACTGATGACACCGGGACATGGATGTAATTTTTGGATGGGCACACCCGGCTGCCCGCCACGCCCGTTTTTGAGATATCCAGATATCGACGCTGTTCCGACTCTGAATGGTCCGGCCCGTTGATGCCGCACCCGGCTTAGAAACTGCGTCGGGATACGCGCGCACACCCGCCCGCCGACCGCTACACGGCAATCACACTCGCATTTTCTCCGGAAATGCACTCTCTAGTTAGTGTGATTGCCAAAAGGCAAGTTTTTATTCAGGCACTATTGTTATTCGTTTTTTCGTTTTCAATATATTATTATTATTCCACCCGTTTTTTGTCCGTCTTTCTTCGTCCGCAATTTTCGAGATATCGACCCCGTTCAAGCGCCAAATCGTCCGGCCCATACAGGAATGGACTGCTTGTATACAGCTTTTGGATCGAACCAACACTGTGCCCACAGTGCTTGTTTTAAGGTGCCCATTTTGCCCCATTGACTCCCATTCATTTTGAAAAAGATTTCGAGCTATCAACGCCGTTTCAACTCTTGATCGACCGGGTCATTAATTAGCGCCCAAATCCAAAGAATCATTTGCATATGCCCATTTGTGTGGCATTTATGCCTGTTTTTGCCCAAATTTTGGGATAAAAATCTTGACACTTTTGGGGTTCCATAATACACACGTAGTGATGACGTATGCGGCCATCTCGAACTGTTCAGAAGAAAAAACATGGCCGCCGACCCGAAAACGAACTTATTTTGGTCTGTAACTAAAGTATTAGTGATTTTTAAGGTGAAAACGCTACACAGAATGAAATTATAGGCAAGTTACATTTGGCAGGGAGCGTGAAATCGTTCGCGTTGCACCAGAACAAAAGATATTTATATCCGTTAGCTCCAATGCTAACGAATGCATTGAAATCAATGGGAATGGCTAAATGCTAAAGTAGGGACCGAAGTCTGAGCACTGTGTAAGTGCACTGTGCCTGAAAGCTGTAAATGAGACACTGCCGATCATAGATTGCGCAATAACATGCCCGCTGCAGTGATAATCACATGTAAATGAATGAGCAGTGATTTGTAAGCAATAGAAACGTGCACAAGTGCATTTTTTTACAGGTTTAGCTTTTCAAACACACCCAGAGTGAACTTGTGCTCACACCACAGCTTGTGCACAGATACAGTGGCCTGTCTGGGTGAAAGTATTCACACCCCACACACCGCACCACTTCTAAACGCATGCTCACCCCCAACCTGCCACGCCCGTCCACCTGCCGCACCGCGATCGACGTCGTTCTGACTCTGACCCGTCCGGCCCGTCGATGCCGCTCCCGACTTAGAAACGGCGTCGGGATACCCGCGCACGCCTGCCGACCGCCACACGGCAATCACACTCGCATTTTCTCCGGAAGTGCAATCTCTAGTTAGTGTGGTTGCCTATGGGCAAGCACACTATTGTTATCCGTTAGTCATATTATTAGTGTGATTGCCTATGGGCAAGCACACTATTGTTATCTTATAGTCATATTATTCTTCTTATTTTTCCACCGTTTTTTGTCCAGCTTTCTTCTTCCGCAGTTTTCGAGATATCGACCCCGTTCCAGTGCCAAATCGTCCGGCCCATACAGGAATGGATGGCTTGTATACAGGTTTTCGATCCGCCCGTTCGCCCGCCACGCCCGTTTTTGTAGCGTTTTTTGCCCCATTGACTTCCATTCATTTTTTTGAATGGGAATTTCCTATACCGGCCCTCGACTCAAATCGAGAGCTAGGATTCAGACAGAGTCGCCTGTGTGAGAAACCAGTGTTCACCCCCCCCCCCACACACACTGCAGCTCTTCTATACAGCATTTAGATACGCTCACTTCCCACTGATGTAACAACACTCACATACAGCATGGGGATTCAAACTCACACCCACCTGCCACGCCCGGTTTTCAGCCCCATTCACTTCCATTCATTTTTTGAAAGTTCGAAATATCAACACAGTTCCAACTCTAAATCGTAAAGCCCACTGATGTAACCCCGACATGGGTACAGCATGGGGATTCGAACATACGCCCACCTGCCACGCCCATTTTCCGGCCCCATTCACTTCCATTCATTTTTCTAAAGTTCGAGATATCAACGCCGTTCCAACTCTAAATCGTAAAGCCCACTGATGTAACCCCGACTCAGATACAGCATGGGGATTCGAACCCACACCCACCTGCCACGCCCATTTTTCAGCCCCATTCACTTCCATTCATTTTTTGAAAGTTTGAGATATCAACACTGTTCCAACTCTAAATCGTAAAGCCCACTGATGTAACCCCGACTCAGATACTGCATGGGGATTCAAACCAACACCCACCTGCCACGCCCATTTTTTGGTACCATTCACTTCCATTCATTTTTTGAAAGTTCGAGATATCAACACCGTTCCAACTCTAAATCGTAAAGCCCACTGATGTAACCCCGACTCAGATACAGCATGGGGATTCGAACCCACGCCCACCTGCCACGCCCATTTTTCAGCCCCATTCACTTCCATTCATTTTTTGAAATTTCCAGATATCGACGCCGTTCCAACTTTAAATCGTAAAGCCCACTGATGTAACCCCGACTCAGGTACTGCATGGGGATTCAAACCCACACCCACCTGCCACGCCCATTTTTTGGTACCATTCACTTCCATTCATTTTTTGAAAGTTCGAGATATCAACGCCGTTCCAAGTCTAAATCGTAAAGCCCACTGATGTAACCCCGACTCAAATACAGCATGGAGATTCGGACCCACACCCACCTGCCACGCCCGTTTTTCAGCCCCGTTCACTTTCATTCATTTTGTTAAAGTTCGAGATATCAACACCGTTCCAACTCTAAATCGTAAAGCCCACTGATGTAACCCCAACATGGGTACAACATGAGGATTCGAACCCATGCCCACCTGCCACGCCCATTTTTCAGCTCCATTCACTTCTATTCATTTTTTGAAAGTTCGAGATATCAACGCCGTTCCAACTCTAAATCGTAAAGCCCACTGATGTAACCCCTACTTGGGTACAGCATGGGGATTCGAACCCACGCCCACCTGCCACGCCCGTTTTTCAGACCCATTCACTTCCATTCATTTTTTAAAAGTTTGAGATATCAACGCCGTTCCAACTGTAAATCGTGAAGCCCACTGATGACACCCCGACTCAGGTACAGCATGGGGATACGAACCCACGCCCACCTGCCACGCCCGTTTTTTGTCCCCATTCACTTCCATTCATTTTTTGAAAGTTCGAGATATCGACGCCGTTCCAACTCTATATCGTAAAGCCCACTGATGTAACCCCGAATCAGATACAGCATGGGGATTCAAACCCACGCCCACCTGCCACGCCCGGTTTTTGGTTCCCATTCACTTCCATTCATTTTTTGAAAGTTTGAGATATCAACGCCGTTCCAACTCTAAATCGTAAAGCCCAATGATGACACCCCTACATGGGTACAGCATGGGGACTTGAACCCATGCCCACCTGCCACGCCCGTTTTTTGGCTTTATTTACTTCTATTCATTTTTTGAAAGTTCGAGATATCAACGCCGTTCCAACTCTAAATCGTAAAGCCCACTGATGACTCCCCGAGTTGGATAAAGCATTGGGATACGCGCGCCCGCCCGGCCGGCACACGGCAATCACACTCGCATTTTCTGCAGGAAATGCACATCTCTAGTTAGTGTGATTGCCTAAAGGCAATCATACTATTGTTATCCGAAAGTCATATTATTATTATTATTCTGCCCGTTTTTTGTCCGGCTTTCTTCGTCCGCAGTTTTCGAGATATTGACCCCGTTCCAGCGCCAAATCGTCCGGCCCATACGGGAATGGACTGCTTGTATACAGGTTTTCGATCCGCCCGCCCGGTCGCCCGCCACGCCTGTTTTTCCGGAAATTTTTTCCCATAGACTTCCATTCATTTTTGAAAAAATGTTGAGATATCGACGCCGTTCCAACTCTAAATCGTCCGGCCCATTATTGACGTCACTTCTTGTTTTTTGCTTTTCGATCCGCCTTTCCGTTCGCCCGCCACGCCCGCTTTTTGACCGTTTTTTTGTCCCATTGACTTCCATTAATTTTTTCTGAATGGTTGTTGAATGGTTATTTCTACAACCTTTATTTAACCTATAAAAGTCCCATTCACTTCCATTCATTTTTTCTGAATGGTTGTTGAATGGTTATTTCTACAACCTTTATTTAACCTATAAAAGTCCCATTCACTTCCATTCATTTTTTGAAAGTTCGAGATATCGACGCCGTTCCAACTCTAAATCGTAAAGCCCACTGATGTAACCCCGACTTAAATACAGCATGGGGACTCGAACCCACGCCCACCTGCCACGCCCGGTTTTTGTCCCCATTCACTTCCATTCATTTTTTGAAAGTTCGAGATATCAACGCCGTTCCAACTCTAAATCGTAAAGCCCACTGATGTAACCCTGACTTAAATACAGCATGGGGATTTGAACCCATGCCCACCTGCCACGCCCGGTTTTCGGCTCCATTCACTTCCATTCATTTTTTAAAAGTTTGAGATATCAACGCCGTTCCAACTGTAAATCGTGAAGCCCACTGATGACACCCCGACTCAGGTACAGCATGGGGATACGAACCCACGCCCACCTGCCACGCCCGTTTTTTAGCCCCTTTCACTTTCATTCATTTTTTGAAAGTTTCTAGATATCAACGCCGTTCCAACTCTAAATCGTAAAGCCCACTGATGTAACCCCGAATCAGATACAGCATGGGGATTCAAACCCACGCCCACCTGCCACGCCCGGTTTTTGGTTCCCATTCACTTCCATTCATTTTTTGAAAGTTCGAGATATCAACGCCGTTCCAACTCTAAATCGTAAAGCCCAATGATGACACCCCTACATGGGTACAGCATGGGGACTTGAACCCATGCCCACCTGCCACGCCCGTTTTTTGGCTTTATTTACTTCTATTCATTTTTTGAAAGTTCGAGATATCAACGCCGTTCCAACTCTAAATCGTAAAGCCCACTGATGACTCCCCGAGTTGGATAAAGCATTGGGATACGCGCGCCCGCCCGACCGGCACACGGCAATCACACTCGCATTTTCTGCAGGAAATGCACATCTCTAGTTAGTGTGATTGCCTAAAGGCAATCATACTATTGTTATCCGAAAGTCATATTATTAGTGTGATTGCAGAATGCAAGCACACTATTAGTGTGATTGCAGTAGGCAAGCACACTATTGTTATCCGAAAGTCATTAGTGTGATTGCAGAATGCAAGCACACTATTGTTATTGTTATTTTCGTTTTCAATATATTATTGCCATTCCGCCCGTTTTTTGTCTCCCTTTCTTCGTCCGCAATTTTCGAGATATCGACCCCGTTCCAGTGCCAAATCGTCCGGCCCATACGGGAATGGACTGCTTGTATACAGCTTTTGGATCGAACCAACACTGTGGGCACAGTGCCCGTTTTAAGGTGCCCGTTTTGCCCCATTGACTCCCATTCATTTTGAAAAAAATTTCGAACTATAAATGCCGTTCCAACTCTTGATGGACCGGGTCATTAATTAGCACCCAAATCCAAAAAATCATCTGGATACGCCCATCCGTGTGGCATTTATGCCCGTTTTTGCCCGAATTTTTGGACAAAAATCTTGACACCTTTGGCTTTCCATAGAACGTCAACGTGATGACGTAGGCGAGATCTTCAGGCCGTTCTGAGAATAGAAAATGGCGGCCGCCAAAAATTCTGACTTATTTTGGTCTGTAACTAAAGTATTAGTGATTTTTAAGGTGAAAACGCTGCACAGAATGAAATTATAGTGCAGTTACACTTAGCAGTGAGCGTCATATAGTTCGCGTTGCAACGGAAAAGAAGATATTTCTATCCGTTAGCTTCAAGGCTAACGGATGCATTGAAATCAATGGCAATGGCTACATGCTAAAGGAGGGACCGAAGTGTGAGTGCACTATGCCTGAAAGCTGTAAATGAGACACAGCCGATCATAGATTGCGCAATACCATTGACTTCCATTCATTTTTTTTAATGGTTATTTAATGGTTATTTCTAGAACCTTTATTTAACCTATAAGAGCCCTATTCACTTCCATTCATTTTTTGAAAGTTTGAGATATCAACGCCGTTCCAACTCTAAATTGTAAAGCCCACTGATGTAACCCCGACTCAGGTACAGCATGGGGACTCGAACCCACGCCCACCTGCCGCGCCCGGTTTTCAGCCCCATTCACTTCCATTCATTTTTTGGAAATTTCGAGATATCAACGCCGTTCCAACTCTAATTTGTTTAGCCCACTGATGACACCCCGACTTGGATACAGCATGGTCATATGCAGCCCCGCCCGTCTGCCACGCCCGTTTCTGAGACGTCCGGACGTCGACGCTGTTCCGACTCTTAGCCGTCCGGCCCGTCGACGCTGCTCCCAGCTTAGATACGGCGTTCGGATAAGCGCGCACGCACGCCGACCGGCACACGGCAATCACACTCGCATTTTCTCCGGAAATGCACTCTCTAGTTATTATTATTATTAGTGTGATTGCAGTAAGGCAAGCACACTATTGTTATTGTTAAGTCATATTATTATTCTTATTTTTCCACCGTTTTTTGTCCGGCTTTCTTCGTCCGCAGTTTTCGAGATATCGACCCCGTTCCAGCGCCAAATCGTCCGGCCCATACGGGAATGGACGGCTTGTATACAGGTTTTCGATCCGCCCGCCCGGTCGCCCGCCACGCCCGCTTTTTTACCGTTTGAATGGTTGTTGAATGGTTATTTCTACAACCTTTATTTAACCTATAAGAGTCCCATTCACTTCCATTCATTTTTTGAAAGTTTGAGATATCAACGCCGTTCCAACACTAAATTGTAAAGCCCACTGATGTAACCCCGACTCAGATACAGCATGGGGATTCGAACCCACACCCACTTGCCACGCCCAGTTTTTGTCCCCATTCACTTCCATTCATTTTTTGAAAGTTCGAGATATCAACGCCGTTCCAACTCTATATCGTAAAACCCACTGATGTAACCCCGACTCAGATACAGCATGGGGATTCGAAGCCACGCCCACCTGCCACGCCCGGTTTTTGTTCTCATTCACTTCCATTCATTTTTTTAAAGTTCGAGATATCGACGCCGTTTCAATTTTAAATCGTAAATCCCACTGATGACACCCCAACTTGGATAAAGCATTGGGTTACGCGCGCGCGCCCGCCCGACCGGCACACGGCAATCACACTCGCATTTTCTCTGGAAATGCACTCTCTAGTTTTTCTTATTATTATTATTCCGCACGTTTTTGTCCGTGCTTCTTCTTCCGCAGTTTTCGAGATATCGACCCCGTTCCAACGCCAAATCGTCCGGCCCATACGGGAATGGACGGCTTGTATACAGGTTTTCGATCCGCCCACCCATTCGCCAGCCACGCCCGTTTTTCCGAAGAATTTTTCCCATAGACTTCCATTCGTTTTCGAAAAATTTTGAGATATCGACGCCGTTCCAACTCTAAATCGTCCGGCCCGTTATTGACGTCAATTCTTGAAGAAAGGTTTTCGATCCGCCCGCCCATTCACCCACCACGCCCGCTTTTCTACCGATTTTTGTCCCATTGACTTCCATTCATTTTTTTGAATGGTTGTTTAATGGTTATTTCTACAACCTTTATTTAACCTATAAGAGCCCCATTCACTTCAATTCAATTTTTGAAAGTTCGAGATATCAACGCCGTTCCAACTGTATATCGTAAAGCTCACTGATGTAACCCCGACTCAGATACAGCATGGGGATTCGAACCCGCGCCCACCTGCCACGCCCGGTTTTTGTCCCCATTCACTTCCATTCATTTTTCTAAAGTTTGAGATATCGACGCCGTTCCAACTCTATATCGTAAAGCTCACTGATGTTACCCCGACTCAGATACAGCATGGGGATTCGAACCCACGCCCACCTGCCACGCCCGGTTTTTGTCCCCATTCACTTCCATTAATTTTTTAAAAATTTGAGATATCGACGCCGTTCCAACTCTATATCGTAAAGCTCACTAATGTAACCCTGACTCAGATACAGCATGGGGATTCGAACCCACGCCCACCTGCCACGCCCGGTTTTTGTCCCCATTCACTTCCATTCATTTTTTGAAAGTTCGAGATATCAACGCCGTTCCAACTCTATATCGTAAAGCTCACTGATGTAAACCCGACTCAGATACAGCATGGGGATTCGAACCCACACCCACCTGCCACGCCCGGTTTTTGTCCCCATTCACTTCCATTCATTTTTTGAAAGTTCGAGATATCGACGCCGTTCCAACTCTATATCGTAAAGCTCACTGATGTAACCCCGACTCAGATACAGCATGGGGATTCAAACCCACACCCACCTGCCACGCCCGGTTTTTGTCCCCATTCACTTCCATTCATTTTTTGAAAATTTGAGATATCGACGCCGTTCCAACTCTAAATCGTAAAGCCCACTGATGTAACCCCAATTTGGGTACAGCATGGGGATTCGAACCCACGTCCACCTGCCACGCCCGGTTTTTGGTCCCATTCACTTCCATTCATTTTTTGAAAGTTCGAGATATCAACGCCGTTCCAACTCTATATCGTAAAGCTCACTGATGTAACCCCGACTCAGATACACCATGGGGATTCGAACCCACACCCACCTGCCACGCCCGGTTTTTGTCCCCATTCACTTCCATTAATTTTTTGAAAATTTGAGATATCGACGCCGTTCCAACTCTAAATCGTAAAGCCCACTGATGTAACCCCGACTCAGATACAGCATGGGGATTCGAACCCACGTCCACCTGCCACGCCCGGTTTTTGGTCCCATTCACTTCCATTCATTTTTTGAAAGTTCGAGATATCAACGCCGTTCCAACTCTATATCGTAAAGCTCACTGATGTAACCCCGACTCAGATACAGCATGGGGATTCGAACCCACACCCACCTGCCACGCCCGGTTTTTGTCTCCATTCACTTCCATTCATTTTTTGAAAATTTGAGATATCGACGCCGTTCCAACTCTAAATCGTAAAGCCCACTGATGTAACCCCAATTTGGGTACAGCATGGGGATTCGAACCCACGTCCACCTGCCACGCCCGGTTTTTGGTCCCTTTCACTTCCATTCATTTTTTGAAAGTTCGAGATATCAACGCCGTTCCAACTCTATATTGTAAAGTTCACTGATGTAACCCCGACTCAGATACAGCATGGGGATTCGAACCCACGCCCACCTGCCACGCCCGGTTTTTGTCCCCATTCACTTCCCATTCATTTTTTGAAAGTTCGAGATATCAACGCCGTTCCAACTCTATATCGTAAAGCTCACTAATGTAACCCCGAATCAGATACAGTATGGGGATTCGAACCCACACCCACCTGCCACGCCCGTTTTTTGTCCCCATTCACTTCCATTCATTTTTTGAAAGTTTGAGATATCGACGCCGTTCCAACTCTATATCGTAAAGCTCACTGATGTAACCCCGACTCAGGTACAGCATGGGGATTCGACTTCACGCCCACCTGCCACGCCCGGTTTTTGTCCCCATTCACTTCCATTCATTTTTTTAAAGTTTGAGATATCAACGCCGTTCCAACTCTATATCGTAAAGCTCACTGATGTAACCCCGACTCAGATACACCATGGGGATTCGAACCCACACCCACCTGCCACGCCCGGTTTTTGTCCCCATTCACTTCCATTCATTTTTTGAAAATTTGAGATATCGACGCCGTTCCAACTCTAAATCGTAAAGCCCACTGATGTAACCCCGACTCAGATACAGCATGGGGATTCGAACCCACGTCCACCTGCCACGCCCGGTTTTTGGTCCCATTCACTTCCATTCATTTTTTGAAAGTTCGAGATATCAACGCCGTTCCAACTCTATATCGTAAAGCTCACTGATGTAACCCCGACTCAGATACAGCATGGGGATTCGAACCCACACCCACCTGCCACGCCCGGTTTTTGTCTCCATTCACTTCCATTCATTTTTTGAAAATTTGAGATATCGACGCCGTTCCAACTCTAAATCGTAAAGCCCACTGATGTAACCCCAATTTGGGTACAGCATGGGGATTCGAACCCACGTCCACCTGCCACGCCCGGTTTTTGGTCCCTTTCACTTCCATTCATTTTTTGAAAGTTCGAGATATCAACGCCGTTCCAACTCTATATTGTAAAGTTCACTGATGTAACCCCGACTCAGATACAGCATGGGGATTCGAACCCACGCCCACCTGCCACGCCCGGTTTTTGTCCCCATTCACTTCCCATTCATTTTTTGAAAGTTCGAGATATCAACGCCGTTCCAACTCTATATCGTAAAGCTCACTAATGTAACCCCGAATCAGATACAGTATGGGGATTCGAACCCACACCCACCTGCCACGCCCGTTTTTTGTCCCCATTCACTTCCATTCATTTTTTGAAAGTTTGAGATATCGACGCCGTTCCAACTCTATATCGTAAAGCTCACTGATGTAACCCCGACTCAGGTACAGCATGGGGATTCGACTTCACGCCCACCTGCCACGCCCGGTTTTTGTCCCCATTCACTTCCATTCATTTTTTTAAAGTTTGAGATATCGACGCCGTTCCAACTCTATATCGTAAAGCCCACTGATGTAACCCCGAATCAGATACAGCATGGGGATTCGAACCCACACCCACCTGCCACGCCCGGTTTTTAGCCCCATTCACTTCCATTCATTTTTTGAAAGATCGAGATATCAACGCCGTTCCAACTCTATATTGTAAAGCTCACTGATGTAACCCCGACTCAGATACAGCATGGGGATTCGAACCCACACCCACCTGCCACGCCCGGTTTTTAGCCCCATTCACTTCCATTCATTTTTTGAAAGATTGAGATATCAACGCCGTTCCAACTTTATATCGTAAAGCTCACTGATGTAACCCCGACTCAGATACAGCATGGGGATTCGAACCCACGCACACCTGCCACGCCCATTTTCCGGCCCCATTCACCTCTATTCATTTTTTGAAAGTTCGAGATATCAACGCCGTTCCAACTCTATATCGTAAAGCTCACTGATGTAACCCAGACTAAGATACAGCATGGGGATTTGAACACACACCCACCTGCCACGCCCGGTTTTTGTCCCCATTCACTTCCATTCCTTTTTTGAAATTTCGAGATATCAACGCCGTTCCAACTCTATATCGTAAAGCTCACTGATGTAACCCCCACTCAGATACAGCATGGGGATTCGAACTCACGCCCACCTGCCACACCCTGTTTTTGTCCCCATTCACTTTCATTCCTTTTTTGAAATTTCGAGATATCAACGCCGTTCCAACTCTATATCGTAAAGCTCACTGATTTTACCCCCACTCAGATAAAGCATGGGGATTCGAACCCACACCCACCTGCCACGCCCGGTTTTTGTCCCCATTCACTTCCATTCATTTTTTGAAAGTTCGAGATATCGACGCCGTTCCAATATTAAATCGTAAAGCCCACTGATGACACCCCGAGTTGGATACAGCATTAGGATACGCGCCCGCCCGACCGGCACACGGCAATCACACTCGCATTTTCTCCGGAAATGCACTCTCTAGTTATTATTATTTTTCTTTTTATTATTCCACCACTTTGGTCGCCGGCTATCTCGCACGGCAGTTTTTGAGATATCGACCCCGTTCCAATGGCAAATCGTCCGGCCCGTTGGTGCGACGCGGGCTTGTATACAGCTTTCGGATCCGCCCGCCCGTTCGCCCGCCACGCCCGCTTTAGTAGCGTTTTTTTCCCCATAGACTTCCATTCGTTTTCGAAAAAATTTGGAGATATCGACACCGTTCCAACTCTAGATCGTCCGGCCTGTTATTTAAACCACTTCTTGAAGAAAACTTTTTGATCCGCCCGCCCGTTCACCCGCCACGCTCGCTTTTATACCGTTTTTTGGTCCCATTGACTTCCATTCATTTTTGTTGAATGGTTGTTGAATGGTTATTTCTACAACCTTTATTTAACCTATAAGAGTCCCATTCACTTCCATTAATTTTTTGAAAGTTCGAGATATCAATGCCGTTCCAACTCTAAATCGTAAAGCCCACTGATGTAACCCCGACATAGATACAGCATGGGGATTCGAACCCACGCCCACCTGCCACGCCCGGTTTTTGGTCCTATTCACTTCCATTCATTTTTTGAAAGTTCAAGATATCAACGCCGTTCCAACTCTAAATCGTAAAGCCCACTGATGACACCCCAATATGGGTACAACATGGGGATTCGAACCCATGCCCACCTGCCACGCCCATTTTTCAGCTCCATTCACTTCCATTCATTTTTTGAAAGTTCGAGATATCAACGCCGTTCCAACTCTAAATCGTAAAGCCCCCTGATGTCACCCCGACTTAGATACAGCATGGGGATTCGAACCCACGCCCACCTGCCACGCCCGGTTTTTGGTCCCATTCACTTCCATTCATTTTTTGAAAGTTTGAGATATCAATGCCGTTCCAACTCTAAATCGTAAAGCCCACTGATGACACCCCAACATGGGTACAACATGGGGATTCGAACCCATGCCCACCTGCCACGCCCATTTTTCAGCTCCATTCACTTCCATTCATTTTTTGAAAGTTCGAGATATCAACGCCGTTCCAACTCTAAATTGTAAAGCCCACTGATGTAACCCCGACTTGGGTACAGCATGGGGATTTGAACCCATGCCCACCTGCCACGCCCGTTTTTCAGCTCCATTCACTTCTATTCTTTTTTTGAAAGTTCGAGATATCAACGCCGTTCCAACTCTAAATCGTAAAGCCCACTGATGACTCCCTGAGTTTCTTAAAGCATCGGGATACGCGCGCCCGCCCCACCGGCACACGGCAATCACACTCGCATTTTCTCCGGAAATGCACTCTCTAGTTATTTTTATTATTCCACCACTTTTCCTTCCGGTTAACTCGCCCCGCAGTTTTCGAGATATCGACGCCGTTCCAACGCCAAATCGTCCGGCCCGTTGTTGTGACGCGGGCTTGTATACAGCTTTTCGATCCGCCCGCCCGTTCGTGTGCCACGCCTACTTTTGTAGCGTTTTTTGTTCCCATTGACTTCCATAAATTTTCGAAAAATTTTGAAATATCGACGCCGTTCCAACTCTAAATTGTCCGGCCCGGTAATGACACCACTTCGTGAAGAAAGTTTTTCGATCCGACCGCCCATTCACTCGCCACGCCCGTTTTTTACAGTTTTTTGGCCAAATTGTCAGGCTTTTTTCATCTACAATTTTTGAGATATCGACACCGTTCCAACGCTAAATCGTCCGGCCCATAAATGACAACAAGGCCTGTTTACAGCTTTTGGATCCACCCGCCCGTTTGCCCGCCACGCCAGTTTTTTTGTCCCATTCACTTCCATTCATTTTTTGGAAATTTCCAGATATCAACGCCGTTCCAAATGTAAATCATCTGGCCAGTTAATGACACCCCAACTTGGATACAGCATGGTTATACACAGACCCCGCCCGCCTGCCACGCCCGTTTAAAAAAATATGTGAGATATCAACGCAGTTCCAACTTTAAATCGTCCGGCCCATTGATGACACCGGGACGTAGATGCGGTTTTCTGATAGGTGCCCCCAGCCGCCCGCCACGCCCGTTTCTGAGACGTCCGGACGTCGACGCCGTTCCGACTCCGAACCGTCCGGCCCGTCGACGCCACTCCCGGCTCAGATACGGCGTTGGGATACGCGCGCGCCCCCCCCCCGACCGGCACACGGCAATCACACTCGCATTTTTTCCGGAAATGCAATCTCTAGTTTTCTTTGCATTTTATCAAAAAAATTTTCCCATGTTCGTTCTCTTATTTTGTTTTCATCTTCTCCCATATTTATTCCTAAAATTTTGATTGTCTCTTTTACTTCCTTAACATCTATGTTCTCGGGTAAACCTTCGGCATCGTTTAGTTTCATATATTGCATTTTTTCTTTATTTTCGAAAGCTCCTGATCCTTTACAGTACTTTTCCAGTATTTTTATCGTTCTGTTTATACTCTCTTTATCTTTTAATATCAAGGTGGTGTCATCCCCATATTGATAATTTTTTTCTTGTTTTTTATAATTTACCACTAATACACCTTGAATGCACTCGTCTGCGAGTGCAGAACCTAACGGTTCAGCCACCAATGTGTTCAACAGTGCCGACAACGGACAACCCTGTCTTATTGATCTTTTTATCTGTATAAAATCTGTTAGATAGCCGTTCACTTTAATGCAACTATAGGAGCTCGCGTAAAGACATTTCAACCATCTTTTAAAACCGTCTCCAAATCCAAATGCATGTAATACTTCAAGTAGATAATTATGATCTACTCTGTCGAACGCTTTTTCGAAATCTATACTGAGCACGTATCACTTTTTTTCCTTTGATTTCATATACCATATTAAATCTCTTATATTGCTTACTGTGTCTAAAATGTCTCTATTTATTACTCCATACGCTTGATTAGTTGTGATTATATTAGGTATCACCTTCCTTAATCTATTTGCTAGCACTTTAGCCAGTATTATATAGTCAGTGTTCAGCATGCTAATCGGTCTATAATTTTTTAAGTCGGTTTTGTCTCCCTTTTTTTTGTAGATCAATTTAATTACTCCGCTTTTTATGTATTGTGTGATTTCTCCTAATTGGTATATTTCTTTAAATAATTTAGCTAAAATCGGGGTTAGAATGTTTTTAAAAGTTTTATAAAATTCGATTGTTAAACTTTTCTAAATAACCTGGAGTAAAAATTATATATCTCTTTTAATCTTTCTTCTTTTGTTTTAGTCTTTTTTCCTTTTTCCGTTGTTATTTCCTTTATTTCATCAGTTTTTTGTCTTATTTTTCTAGCTCAAAAAAGTATTTGGTGCATCTTTCCCCTAATAAATTATATTGTGCTTTGCTTCTTACCATTGCTCCTCCTATTTTCTCTTCTAGTGTAACTATTTTACTAATGTCTCCACTTCCTCTATTAACATTTTTAAGTTCCTTTTCTAATTCTTCTTTTTTGCTAATCTCCATTTGTCTTTTAATTCGTTTCTTTTTAATACATTTACATTACATTTTCAGCATTTAGCAGATGCTCTTATCCAGAGCGACTTACAGAAGTGCTTCCAAAGTGAACATTTCATTTCTTAAGTTTAGGTAAACAACAGTCGAAGAACAGAAATCTGCTAAAACCTGTTAGAACCAAAGTGTATTTTTTTTTTATACCATATTCTATTGTGTATTTTTTAATGTTTAACATGTTTATTTAGAATTATTATGGTAATGTAGTGTAGACCAGGGTTTAACATGTTTATTTAGATTTATTATGGTAATGTAGTGTAGACCAGGGTTTAACATGTTTATTTAGATTTATTACGGTAATGTAGTGTAGACCGGGGTTTAACATGTTTATTTAGAATTGTTATGGTAATGTAGTGTAGACCGGGGTTTAACATGTTTATTTAGAATTGTTTTGGTAATGTAGTGTAGATCAGGGTTTAACATGTTTATTTAGAATTGTTATGGTAATGTAGTGTAGACCAGGGTTTAACATGTTTATTTAGAATTGTTATGGTAATGTAGTGTAGACCGGGGTTTAACATGTTTATTTAGAATTTTTATGGTAATGTAGTGTAGACCAGGGTTTAACATGTTTATTTAGAATTGTTATGGTAATGTAGTGTAGACCAGGGTTTAACATGTTTATTTAGATTTATTATGGTAATGTAGTGTAGATCGGGGTTTAACATGTTTATTTAGATTTATTATGGTAATGTAGTGTAGACCAGGGTTTAACATGTTTATTTAGAATTGTTATGGTAATGTAGTGTAGACCAGGGTTTAACATGTTTATTGAGAATTGTTATGGTAATGTAGTGTAGACCAGGGTTTAACATGTTTATTTAGAATTGTTATGGTAATGTAGTGTAGACCAGGGTTTAACATGTTTATTTAGATTTATTATGGTAATGTAGTGTAGACCAGGGTTTAACATGTTTATTTAGAATCGTTATGTTAATGTAGTGTAGACCAGGGTTTAACATGTTTATTTAGAATTGTTATGGTAATGTAGTGTAGACCGGGGTTTAACATGTTTGTTTAGAATTGTTATGGTAATGTAGTGTAGACCAGGGTTTAACATGTTTATTTAGATTTATTATGGTAATGTAGTGTAGACCAGGGTTTAACATGTTTATTTAGAATTGTTATGGTAATGTAGTGTAGACCAGGGTTTAACATGTTCATTTAGATTTATTGTAGTAATGTTATAATATACTCCGCCAATGCCGGTCCCAAGCTCGGATGTAAAAGGAGGAGGGTTGGGTGTCGGGCCAGCAATCTTACCCTGTAAAAAGAAAGAAGGAAAACTTAAACCTCCGCTGCCTTGCAGCTATACCTATCTTCAGGAAAGGCTTCAGGAGTAAACCTTGAGGAAAAATCCGGAGCTGGAGTCCCTAAGGCAGTTTGAGGTTGTTACAACAACGTTCTGGCAACTTCTGCGACGGCTCTGGAACCGCGTGTACTGGCACTGCCTCTCCAGTGGACCATTTCAGTGCCGTGGAGAGGGGGGGACCTACTGCATGGGTAACAGTTTGTCTCTCATATCTTAATACCCAGGCTTTGTGCACTGGAGAGGATACTCCAGCTACGCTTTACAGAGTAGACACAACACGGAAGGAAGCCGTTTACCGGTTATAAGTCCAGTGCTTGATTGGCGTAGAGCTGGACGCCAGGGGCTACTTTCGACGGTGGGAGAGATCATCGCATCTTATTGGGCAGCTACCGCCCACCTCAAGCTGGGCAACCCCCAGCCAAAAAGGTGCTGCCCCGCCACGGTCCGCTTACCTCACAGGGTGCGTGGGGTGTAGGGCAAAATCCGACAAGCGGTTCGACAACTTTGCACCTTTCGACAGGAAAAAGAAACAGCACAAGTCCTCAGCTTTAAAGCTGGGCACATGGAACAATGACACCAGGCTACTCTGATGACTTGGAAGCAGTTAATGATGCTCGAAAGACAGCGGCCATAGACAAGGAACTGAACAGACTGCAGATGGACATAGTTGCTCTTCAAGAGACCAGACTTCCAGGATCAGGTTCTGTGAGGGAAAGAGATTTCTCTTTTTTCTGGAAAGGAAAATCGCTGGAAATGTCCAGAGAACATGGAGTAGGGTTTGCTGTCCGAAACAGCTTGCTGGGGTCCATTACCCTATCTACCAAGGGTACTGAGCGCATTCTGTCTCTCCAGCTCCATACCTCAACAGGACCAGTCAGCTTAATTAGCGCCTATGCGCCAACTCTAACATCCCCTGTGGAAATCAAAGACAAGTTCTATGATGATCTGAACGACACAGTCAAGAACATTCCTGAAAATGAATCTCTTTTCATCCTTGGTGATTTCAACGCCAGAGTGGGTGCTGACTACAACTCTTGGCCTACCTGTCTGGGCCAGTTTGGCATAGGCAAGATAAATGAAAACGGGCAACGCTTGCTGGAATTCTGCTGCCATCAGGGACTCTGCGTCAGCAACACTTTTTTCAACACGAAGGCCCAACACAGTGTCTCCTGGAGACACCCACGATCCAAGCACTGGCATCAGCTTGACCTGATTCTTACAAGGCGTTCCAGCCTTCCCAGCGTCAAGATCACACGCAGCTTTCAAAGTGCTGATTGCGACACCGACCACTCCTTGGTTTGTAGCAAGGTGAAATTGTGTGCAAGGAAGCTGCACCGCTCCAAAAAAGAGGGCAGGCCTCGCATTGACACCAGCAAGACAAGGGACCAGGCAAAAGTAAGAGAGTTTGCATGCCTGTTGGAGACCTCATTTCAGGGTTCTTCTGGTACTGATGCCCAAGAAAGATGGGAACGCTTCAGGGACACCATCTACAATGCTGCAATGTCCACATTTGGCAAGAAAACTAACAAATCAGTGGACTGGTTCGAGGCACACTGATAAAATCACGCCCACCATCGAAGAAAAGAGGCATGCACTGATGGCATACAAAGCTTGCCCCAGTGATAGAAACCTGCAGGCCTTAAGAACTGCTCGCGCCAAGGTCCAGAGATGTGCTAGGCAATGTGCCAATGAATACTGGCTTCAGCTCTGCTCTCAGATCCAGGCTGCATCCAATACAGGTAATGTCAAGGGCATGTATGAGGGGATCAAGCAGGTGCTGGGCCCTATCCAGAGAAAAACTGCTCCTCTGAAGTCTGCCACAGGAGAGGTCATTCAGGATCGAGTACAGCAGATGGAGGTTTGGGTGGAGCACTACTCTGAGCTGTACTCACAGGAAAACATGGTCACTGAGGATGCCCTGAATGCAATTGAGTGTCTGCCCACTTTGGAGGAGCTCGATGAGGCCCTCGGCGCCCTTTCTTCTGGAAAGGCCCCAGGAAAAGACAGCATCTTATTCGAAGTTTTGAAATGCTGCAAGGGTCCCATCCTGCAAGAGCTACACAAGATCCTGTGCCTCTGCTGGAGAGAGGGCAAAGTCCCACAAGACATGAGAGATGCAAACATAGTCACCTTGTAAAGGAACAAAGGAGACAGAAGTGACTGCAATAACTACCGTGGTATCTCACTCCTCAGCACTGTCGGGAAGCTTTTTGCCAGAGTTGCACTTAAAAGACTACAAGTCCCCGCGGAGAGAATCTATCCAGAATCGCAGTGCGGGTTCCGGAGGAACAGGTCCACCACTGATATGGTCTTCTCCTTGAGACAGCTGCAGGAGAAATGCAGGGAACAAAGACAGCCCCTCTACATCGCTTTCATCGACCTCACAAAGGCTTTCGACCATGTCAGCAGGGACGGTCTCTTCAAAATCCTCACAAAGACTGGATGTCCTCCAAGGCTCCTCAGCATCATAAGGTCCTTCCACAAAAACATGAAGGGCACAGTGGTCTATGATGTTTCCACTTCAAGAGCATTTGACATCCGAAGTGGAGTGAAGCAGGGGTGTGTCCTCGCCCCCACCCTATTTGGAATCTTCTTTTCCATCCTGCTAAAGCACGCCTTCGGGTCCTCCACTGAAGGCATCTACCTTCGCACCAGAGAAGATGGAAAGCTGTTCAAGCTCTCCAGACTGAGGGCGTTGTCTAAGGTGCAGTTGAAATGCCTGCGTGACTTCCATTTTGCAGACGATGCAGCAATCACCACTCAGAGGGTGACCTTTAGCTGCTCATAAATCGCTTCAGTGAGGCTTGCTGCGACTTTGGGCTTACAATCAGCTTAAAGAAAACTCAGGTCATGGGACAAGGTGTGGACCTTCCACCTAACATCTGCATATCAGAACATGAACTGGAAGTGGTCCGTGACTTTGTGTACCTAGGGTCGACAATCTCAGACTCTCTTTCTCTTGACAGTGAGCTGAACAAGCACATTGGCAAGGCCTCTACGACTATGTCCAGACTGGCAAAGAGAGTGTGGAACAACAGAAAGCTGACAGAACACACTAAGGTCCAAGTCTACAGAGCGTGTGTAGTGAGCACACTCCTGTATGGCAGCGAAACTTGGACTCTACAAGCCAGACAAGAACAGAAGCTCAACACCTTTCACATGCGCTGCCTTCGCCGCATCTTCAACATCACCTGGCAGGACAGGGTGCCCAATACCACAGTCCTCGAGAGGGCTGGCACCCCCAGCATGTTCACCCTACTGAAACAACGACGGCTGCGCTGGCTTGGACACGTTGTCCGGATGGACGAGGGCCGCATTCCTAGAGACCTCTTGTATGGAGAGCTGGCCGAAGGAAAGCGTCCCACGGGCAGGCCTCAGCTACGCTACAAGGATGTCTGTAAAAGAGACCTGAAAGCCCTGGACATCAACCTCAACACGTGGGAAGCCCTGGCCAACGAACGATCATCCTCGAAGCATACAGTGCAGAAGGGTCTCTCCAAGTTTGAAGAGAAAATAGCCCAAAAGACAGAGGTACAACGCCAGAAGAGGAAAGCGCTAAGTGCAGTTGAGAGACTAGCATCAAGCTTCATCTGCGCAAGATGTGGAAGAGACTGTCATTCCCGTATAGGACTGACAAGTGTAACCCACGTAAGTAAGGTTATATTACAAATTCCAAAATTTTGAAATAGTCACTAATAAGTTAAGAATGTTAACTAGTTATGTTTAAAAACTTGTGGGATAAATTAAGATTTTTAAAATGGTAAAAACATTCCACTTAATGCATATTAGAAAAAGGTACTGTCTCTTTAAGACAGCCCTGCAGCTTAGAAAAAAACACACACAGCCACAGGCGGTGTGTGCACAGACCGGAGCAGAGAGAAGAGGGGAGACATTTTGTCAGAGCTGCAAGATTTAGCCCGTTTCTTGCAAATAGTTAATTAAAAGTTCTAAAAATCAGCTCTACAGGTGTTCACCACTCCAGTACCCAATTAGGGTGACAAATTCCCTGTTTTCCAGTGAAACAAGCTGGTTTTGGTGAGTTTAGAAGTTCTAACTCGTTGTTATATGTGAGTAAATTAATTTATGTGAATATTTGAGTGAAAATATGTTTTTTTATGTGAAAAAAAACATTGTTATAGTGTTATATTGTTGTTAAGTTGAGTATGAGTGGATTAGCTATGAGTTAAAGTTAGTTAAGTGGAGTTTTGTAAAATAACTGTTTTAGATCAGATCTAGCCTCCGTTTTGTGAATACTGCTGAGCACATGGCACCGTAGATTGCGAATTACTGCTGATATAACATGAAATGGACATTAATTGAGATATTTTGTGTTTTTCGACCTGTAAAACAGGTCAGGTTTTTTCCTTTTCTGAACTTTAGTCTCTCTTGCTGCTCGTGTTACAACCGAGTGTGAGCGAACCAGACATCAGATGGCGAGCCAACCCGAGGATATTGTGCCTGTTAAGCTAACTTGAACCTGTTCCTCCTGTACGGTAGGATCTGGATCGAATTGAGTTTTTGGAGTAATTGAGTTTTTTTTTTGGAGTTGAATGGAACATTTTTGATGTATATATACCTGATCTGAAAGGAAAAAAAGGAACGTTTATTCTGAAGAGAAAGAGGATCTTATTTTTCCAACTGTTCCTACATATTTTTTTGCCTCAGAACATTTAAGGTCACAATTTTTCTAAGAACATTGAGTGATTCTGAATAGATTAAGTCAAGGATCTTATTTTTTTTTCTTATTATTTTGTATATTGGTCTAAAGAGTTACAGTGTTCATTTTCATACGGACTTTACTAATGTTAAGGTGTTTGGTAAATTGATATTGCATGGTATTGGTACTTTGAAGCTCCAAAGAGTAAGGGAAGTCAACCAAAAATTTTCTTTTATTGTTTATTCCTTTGAAATCACAAAACTGTTAACCAATTCTTTTTCTTTGTAAAGAAGGATTCTGTGAAACCTAGAAAGAGAAAAAAATAAGTTAATTCATAACACTCAACCTAAGTAGAAGGAAAATATAATAGTAAATTGGTAAGGTAAATGTACTTACCTTACTAATCCGTATACTGAGTAAAATTTGCAGTTCCGCTAAATAAACAATAAAGTTAATTAGGAAATACAACAAAATATATCAGCCTAACCTAATTTGATTACCAAAACTAAACTAACTTTAATAATTCTACTCTAAATATAAGAAAATATATATATATCCCAACCTATAATTGATAATTGGATTAGTACATCTTGAATAAGACTTGTAACAATTATAAATATATACATTTAATATATATTTGGGTGTCATTTTTTTTCTTTTCCTTGAGAACTAAATATTAAATTAACGACATTTTGTGGTTGTCTCTGATCATTTGTAATTGCACCACTCCCCCTACGAATCTAGAACTGGTCCAATAACAACTCCTCCTACACAGGTGTTACACAAGCCACAACCGATGCTGCAAAATTGAACAGTGCACAACTCCATAGTCTCCCGAGACTGACGGATGCCTATTATTATTACTGTATTCTATTATACTTTTTATTTCTGTTCGGAATAATTCTTCTTGAAGGTGTTCTGCATTAAAGACCCACACTCCTGGTCCTCTTTCTACTTCGTTAAAGTCTTTTTTTGTCATTAGGAAATTATGATTGCTGAAATTGTATTTTTTATATTCTATTTTTTCTATAAGTGTTTTCATTTTGTTTGTGCACAATAAGAAGTCAATTCTACTTTGTTTCCGTTTATTTAAGTAAATTTCTTCACGGGAATATTCTCTTTTTGTCCTATTTTTTTGTCTCCAAATATCCTCTAGGTTATGTTTGTTCATTAATTTTTCCAACTCTTCTTTTCTAGTATCAGTTCTAAAAATCATTTCTTCATTTATATCAAGTTTGCTAAATACAGTGTTAAAGTCTCCTATTAAAATAATTTCATGCCATTTTTCCATTAGTGTACTAAGGTTTCTAAAAAAGGTTTCTTTTTCTTTTAAATTATTAGGTGCATGTAACGTACATATTGTAAAATCCTTGTTCTTATATGTTACTTTTGCTACTAGTAAACGTCCACAGTCATCTTTGTACAGTGTCTCTATATAATCAAAAGTGTCTTTCTTAATTAAAATTGCCACTCCTCCCCTTTTATTTTCATTGCTATTGTGTAGTAGAGTCCCCTCCCATTCTTTACTTAACTTCTCTACTGTTTTGTTATCCCAGTTAGTTTCTTGAATGCATAAAACGTCTACTTTCCCTGCTAAGTATATGAGTTTTTTAAAATTCATAAAATTACTGATACCCCTTGCATTGATTGACGTTAGCGACAGAAAAACCATTATAAGCAAAAGTGGCATTAGTAATATTTATCCTTCTATTCAAGTTTTTCTTCATTTAAATCATCCCACATACCTGTCCTTTCTATTCTCCTTTCCCTCGTTACCTCTCTTCTCTTCTTTTGTTTCTCCAAAGCTTTCTCCAGATTTGGTTTTATTTTAGATTTCCTTTTTGTCCCTTCTGGTCTATTTGACAATTGATCTTTTCTGCTTTCGTTGACCATTTCATTATTTTCCGTTTCTTTTACTCCGTCCATATCCATTATTACTTCATCCTCTTCTTTTCCCGTTCGGGTGTCTGCCCTTTGTTCTGCCTGTTGTTCAGTTTTTGTGTCCAGTACTTCTACAGTGTTTATTTCCATGGCAATCTCCTTGCTTTCCATCCGCACCTGTAGCTGTTCTTCTTCTTTACTTAGTGTTCTTGTGTCCACTCTGCCCTCCTCCTCCGTTTCTTTCTCTTGTTCATTCTGCTTCTCTTCAACTCTATCTTCTTCTTCTGTTTCCTGCTCGTCTTTGCATATACATCTTATTAGTGCATAGTTACATTCTGGGCACTTCGTTGCTGTGCAATTACGTGCAAAATGCCCTTGTTCCATGCACTCTCTGCACACTAGGCTCGGACAGTCTCTGACGCTGTGTTCCAAACCGGAACATAATCTACACAACTTCACTTGTCTGTCGTGTATTACCCTAAAGTATTTCGAGCCTTCTGCTGTTTCCAATCTCGTACTGTAGGGTAGGGAAATAACGTCCTTTGGGAAGCGCACTTTCAGAAATCGTGTTCCATCAGCCACTTGTGTCCCTGGGTATAATCTTCTTTTTACTGGTAATATCGGTGTCACTCTCCACCCCACGAGCTTCTGCAGAATGACACCGTCCTCTATATGTGCCGGTAGGTTTAAAAAGGATACCGTCATTTCACATTCACTTAGTTTTCTCGTCTTACGCATGAATCCTTTTACAATCACACCATCCGTTAATTTGTCACAGTCCTCCTCTTTCTGCAGAGTGATTTCATGTTCTCTGTTCTCTCTACTTCTCACTGAAATTAGTTTCCCAAAGCCGATTTCTTCATTCACTGCTTTTATTATATCCGCTGCTGTCACATCCAACCAAGGACGGATTAAGGATAGTCTTGAAATTGCTTGTCTTAAATTTAAATAATTGCAAAATTGCTAAATTAATTTGTGCCTCTGCGCTTAAGAGAAATTGAACATAATAATTTTGAAACAATACAAATTCAGAAACATTAAGTAAGGGCCTGAATCGCATATTTGCAACAAAACGTCTGTTATGAAATATGGTAGCTTGCCTGGCAATTTGTAGGTCCCTAGAAAGTCAAGGAGCCATGGTAAACGACTTCTATGGAAGTCAAGGGCCCCATAGCAGGGGCCCTCGTGATCAAGGGCCCTCTAATGGTATGTCCTGCTCCTCTCTAGGACCCCCTTGTAGGGGCTCTCATAACCAGGGCCCTCTAAAAATATGCCCCCCTCTTTCCTAGGACCCCTAATAGCCAGAAGTCGAAGTCAGATCAGTGCCACAACGCCTTATCCATTTTCATAAGGGGCCCAAAAGCATGGCTAGGGCCCCAAAAGCATGGCTAGGGGCCCCAAGAGGCCCTGGGGTCAAAGTCCCTAATAGTCAGAGGATCCTTAAAATGGAGGGCCCTCGGAAATAAAAATATATTGTATCATAAATGTTGATAGGCATCGCAAAATGTTTTTTTGCCTGACCTCAAGGGCCCCTGGGCGCTGGCCCCACTGGCCCGGTCAGTAATCCAGCCATGCGTCCAACATGTTACTAACATCAATAATCATTGTTGCTTCTTTTTTATAATCCTTTGCGTATCTCGTTCTTTGCTCGTATTCCTTTCTTCTTTCCAGCATTCCGTTTTGCTTCTCTTTCGGTTCTTGTCCTGTTCTCATTGTCTCTGGGTTAATTCTTTCCGTTGTCGTTTGTTGTTAAATTCGAGATCCATTTGTCGTTGTTCAAAGTCATTTCCTTTTTTGACGGTGCCAGTGATAGCTCAGTGGTTAAGGTACTGGACTAGTAAACGAAAGGTTGCCGGTTCAAGCCCCGCCACCACCAAGTTGCCACTGTTGGGTCCCTGAGCAAGACCCTTAACCCTCAATTGCTCATTGTGTAAGTCGCTTTGGATAAAAGCGTCTGGTAAATGTAAATGTTTGCCGTTACCATTTCCATTTTGCTTCCCAAACGTAAATATCGCTCCCCGAGCAAAACAGAGCACCACTAAATTTAAATCAAACTTTATGAAATTAAATCAAACTTAATTGTTAACTCAAATAGCAATAAAGTTTCAGAAAACACTTGGGAGAGCCTTTCTCTCCCCTCTGCACCTTGCACTTCCTGTTCACTCCAGGCGTTCTCAAGGTGGTGTGGCCGTAAGCGAAAGAGGCTGGATTTAAAGGCCTGTTGTAGCTTGCTAGTCAGCTAGATAGATAGATAGATAGATAGACAGACAGACAGACAGACAGCACTCAGTATTCCCAGGCGGTCTCCCATCTAGGTACTGACTGAGCCCAACCTTGCTTAGCTTCTGAGATCGAAAGAGATCAGGCGTTCTCAATTTCTCTTTTTTATTAACTTCCAAAAAATATCATGTTTACAGACAGTCTTCTTTTTTTTTTTTTTTTTTTTAAACAATTTTACAAAAAAAAAGCTTACATATTACAAGTAATACATTAAACAGATTTTTTAAACACACAAAATACATAATATACATTTTTAAAATTTTCAGGTACATTTTTATTAAAGTGATCTAAAATATCTTTTTTTTTTTTTTTTTTATTATTATTATTTTTTAAAACATGCACATTTTGGTAGCTTGATTCTCAATCCGTTCCAGGTTGGTTCCATAAAAGAGCTTTGTGTTACAAAGAGGTTTTCAAAAGTTTCTATTTCGTTTATCATTTTAAAATGTTCATAAAATAAATTTAAAAAATATTCTAATTTTTTTTCAAAAAGTACACACAATTTTATGTGGATGTTATTATATTTTTCTATGTTTCTTCTCATGTATATTGTGTATTTTGCTATTATTAAAATTGTATTTAAAATTGTTGTGTTTTTGCATTTTTGATGGTATCCGAATAAAAAGCTAATTTCCCACTGCCTGTTGTCTGTTTTTTCCTCTGTCAATTCGTTTATCATTTCCTTTAGTTTATCCATAAAACATTTTATTTCTTTACATTCTAAAAACATGTGTCTAACATCTTCTGTTTTATTCTCTTTGCATAGTCTACAGTTTGGGATGTCTTCCAATCCGATTTTGTGTAATTTTTCTGTCATAAATACAATTGTGTTTAAGATAAAAGTTAAAATTGTCTAGTATTAAAAGTTTGGGACCTTTATATGTTTTCCATATCTCGTTTTCCTCTAGTTCCGGGTATATTTTTCTCCAATGCGCATTTGCTTTGGGTTTTACTCACGCTTTATTGACAAATATGTCATTAAACGTTCTCAAGGAACAGCTGTTTAGATCGTTTTTTTGATTGCCTATTTTTACTTCTATTTTCATACTTTCATTTTCTTCTTTGTTTTCTATTCTTTGTAACCATTATTTGGGTATTGCTTGTTTTAGCGTTTCATATTGTTTTTCGATGGTATCTGTGTTTATTGTTTCATCTTTTTCTTCTAAAAAGTCAATTATTGCCTGTGTTGGGAGAAATCCTGGTCTATATTCGTCTTTAATTTGTTTTATTTCTGCTTTGTACCAGTTTTTAAAATACGGTATCTTTTCTTTAAAACAGATCTGCTTGTTTAAAAAAATGGGTTGCTCTAAAATATTTTTTCTCCCTTTTATTTTGTATATTATATCCTCCATAAAATCCCCCCACGCTCTAAAAACCTCTTTGTAAAACTCTGGAACGTTTTGAAACATGTTTTCTTTCAATTCCATGCATAAAATATTCTCATTCATATCCCTTCCAGCACATTTATTTATATAAAATTTAAAAACCCATTTCCATATTTGTTCTTCTTCGTTAAAATTTTTTTAAATTATTTTAACTCTTAGGCTCTGTTTTCTAATAAATAAATCTAAAAGTCCCAACCCTCCTCCTTCTTTTTTCCCGATTATAGTGTCGTAAGCTATTTTAGCCGGTTTTTCGTCCCATAAAAAATTAAAAACTGAGCTTTTAACTCTTTTTAAAACCCACATCGGGATGCTGACGACCCCCGCCGCATACCACATTTTGGATAAAAATAGTGCATTTAAAACTAAAACTTTACCTTTTATATACAAATTCCTTCTTTTCCACATGTTTAGTTTTCTTTGCATTTTATCTAAGGTTTCTTCCCATATAATATCCGTTATTTTATTTTCATCTTCCCCTATGTTTATTCCTAGAATTTTTTTTTTCCCCCTCACCTCTGTAAAAGCTATACTTACTGGTAGTATTTCTGCATCGCTTATCCTCATGTATTGCGTTTTTTCTTTGTTCACAAAAGCTCCCGATCCTTTACAATATTTGTTTAACACATGTATCGCCCTATTTACGCTTTCTGTGTCCTTCAGTATGAGGGTGGTGTCGTCAGCATATTGAAATATTTTTTCCAGATTTTTGTTATTTTCTATATTTATTCCTCTTATTCCACTACTTGCTTTTATTGTTAGACCTAACGGTTCAGCGACCAGTGAGTATAATAATGCTGAGAGTGGACATCCTTGCCGTATGGATCTTGATAAATGAATAAAATCCGTTAGGTACCCGTTCACTTTTATACAGCTATATAAATTCATGTAAAGACATTTTAACCATTTTATAAAATCATTCCCGAACCCAAACCGTTTTAATGTTTCAAATAAATAATTGTGGTTTACTCTTGCTTTCTCAAAGTCTACGCTTATTAGATACCCTTTGGTTTTTTGTGTTTTCATATACCATATTGTGTCCCTTATGTTACTAATTGTATCTGAAATGTCTCTATTTAATACACCATATGCTTGATTGGTTTCTATTATACTAGGCAATACCGTTTTTAGTCTATTTGCTAGTATCTTTGCTAGTATTTTATAGTCTGCATTTAGCATGCTTATTGGCCTATAATTTTTTAAGTCCGTCTTGTCTCCTTTCTTCTTATATATTAATTTAATCAAGCCTTTTTTCATCTGTTGCGAGACTTCTCCTATTTTGTGTATTTCCTTGAATAATTTAGATAAAATTGTCACTAAAATGTCTTTAAAAGTTTTATAAAATTCTATTGTTAATCCATCTAGACCTGGACTTTTTTTCCATTCTGTTTATCGCTTCTTCTATCTCTTTTTCCTAAAATTTTTTTATCACACAGCTTTTTGTCTTCTTCCTGTATTTTTGTTTTGATTTGTGTTAATAAAAATTCTTTTTCTTTTTCATCTATCTCTGTTTTTTTTGAATAGGTTTGTATTTCTTTTAAAATTCCCTCTGTTGTTTTGATCTCTTCTCCATTTTCTGTTTTTGATTATTTTATTTCGTCTGTTTTTTGCTCAAAAAAATATTTTGTGCATCTCTCCCCTTTTAACATATATTGTGCTTTACTTCTAATCATTGCCCCTTTGTATCTTTCCTCTTCAAATTTTTAAATTTTTTCTTCTAGTTTTAAGATTTCCTTTATGTCTCCTTTTCTATCGTTTTCTACTTTTTTTTTCCAGTTTTCTAGTTGCCTTTTGATTCGTTTGATTTTAGTTCCGTATTTTATTGTATATTTTTTAATATCATAGTTTATGTTGTCCCACCATACTAGAATTTCTTTATCATATAAAACATCTGTTTTGCTATTTTCGATTATGTTTTTGATTTCTGTATTAAAAATCCATACTCCCGGTCCTCTCATTTCGTTAAAATCTATTTTTATGTTTATAAAATTGTGATCACTAAAATTATATTTTCTATATTCCACTTTTTCTATATATTGCTTCATATTGTTGGGAACTAACACAAAATCTATTCTGCTTTGTTTTCGTTTATCTAGGTACCATTCTTCTCTTGAGTATATTCTTTCTTCTTTATTTTTTTGTCTCCATATGTCTTCTAGACTATGTTTTATCATTAACGCTCTTAACTGTTCTCTTCCTGTGTCCGATCTAAAAACCATTTATTTTTAGCATATCACAAAAAAAGCTTTCTTTTTCATTAACATTGTTTGGTGCGTGTATTGTACATATGTTGATTTGTCTATCTTTATATTCTGCCGTTATGGCTAAAACCCGTCCCTTTTCATCTGCGTATATTTTTTTGACATTTTCTAAAATATCTTTTTTAATTAAAATAGCTACCCCGCAGCTAACACAGAACGTTCCAGTAACGTTAGATTTGGGTTCCCCTATGGTTATTTTTAGGGAACCATCCCATAACGTTATGGTAACGTTCTATTTTCGTTAAAAAATTAGCGCTGTTCCCGGAACGTTCCGGGAACTATGAAACCTAACGTTCTCTCATGGTTTTATGAGAACTAACAGAGAACATTATCTAAAAGTTGCCTTAAGGTTTTCTTTCTTATGTGTTTAAAGTTTTTTAGTAGGAACTTACCAAAAAAACAGCCTTTTGCTTGAGACGGTCCATGTAGCTCAACCTTTACTTACAACTACCAACTATAAAACTATGAAACCTAACGTTCTCTCATGGTTTTATGAGAACTAACAGAGAACGTTAGTTAAAGCTTGTATAAGGTTTTATTTCTTATGTGTATAAAGTATCGTTCCAGTAACGTTCCCGGAAGGTTTTCTCATGATCCAGTGAGAGAAATTAGCTCTCTATATACTGTATATAGCAAGCAGAACTCTCCATTCCCAGCTAGCACAATCATCTCGCCCAGTTCCCACTTTTCTATCGGCACAGTCGACCGAGTGTCAGAATCGACCAGAATCAATGTAGCCAGATCCGGCTCAGTTGTTACCACAGCTGGGTTTGGCTGGTGCTCGTAGAAACGCGTGCGCGCCGACGCTGGTTGTCCGGCAGAACTGCGTCACCATAGCAACAGTGCGACGCGAGCCGTTGAAAAAGAGGAATCGTTCGTTCGTTTGAGGTAAATAAACGTTTAATCTTAACAACTTTTTACTTAGTGAAAAGTAAGCAGAAAGTCTATTAATGAGTTTTGGATTAAGATACCCTGATAGCACATATACGTCTCAGAGACGTCTGGAAAAGGTCGGAACATCTTAAATGCATCGCGTTCCATTTAACTTGATCTTACATTGGTCTCATCATCATCACCGCGTTCTACATATTGAACACATACGCATATTAAAGCAATAAGCCACGAGAGGCCGTGCATTACTGTGATTTTAGCACGGGGATTACGTTTTTGGCACGACGTGAAGCGGAGTGCCTAAAACTTCTTTCCCCGTGCTAAAATCATAACAGTAATGCACGGTCTCGAGTGGCTTATTGCTTTTATAAAACGGCGGTCAACATAAAATATAATAAATACAACAATGTTTAATTCATAAATGTATTTATTGTGTATAAACTTACAATAAAGCGTTCTTCCGCGACGCAAAATAGTTCGATTAACAGTGTTGCTAGGCAACATGAGGGCGAAAATAACCTTAACTTTTGTATTCAGTGGCGTATTAATATGGAATGATGTGAGGTGGTCATAGGTGTGCGTTTATCGGGGATTTTACAACGGCTTCGAACGCGGCTCAGCCAATCAGATTTTAGGACCGGAACTATCCGTTTTATAAACGTCTTTTTGACATCTGCATTAAGCAGCGATTTTCACCCGAGCTGCAATTTCCCAGTTCGGATTCTGACCTCGTCGAACTTTCACACCATATGCTCACAACATGAAAAAAGTAGTTAGTATTGTATCCAGTACGCTGGAAGGTATAATTATTACTGGTTTTTTTAACCTCTTTATTAACTCGCACTTAGGACATAACTACACTGGGCGAGTCGCAGGGCTCACCAGTTCATACAGACAGGCAGACGTGACCTACCTTTGGAGAAGGATGAAATAAAAGTGGGGAGGGAAAAAGGGAAAAAAAAAAAAACACCCCACACCATTCATTACGTTGTTGATTGAGAAACACACATGCAGCATTTCTACAGTGGCCAAGCTGAATTGTACATATGACCATATGCATTTATTCTTCATTAGTGCAACTAGGAAACCTCATACTTGTCTAAACAGAGCTAAATAAAGGTTCAAGTACATGCAAGGAAAATAAAGTTTTCTTTAAAGTTAATGGAAAGTATAACATTCATGGATCTTACCTCTGCTAAGAAAAGTTTACAGACATTTGAATATTTAATCTACTTAATATAGTAAAAAAATATTTATACACACACACGTGTACATTAGACTTGGACTAATTGCAGCATGCATGAATTCACACCTTATACCAAGCCCTGAAAATTAGGTCATAAATTGTCCAGTAGCTGGACAAGATCTTTGTTTACTTTTCATACTTCCTGAGTTACATTACAAAATCAAAACAAAAACATGGATAACTCAGCAAAAGACTACTGTATGTGGCATTTGATGACCTGATGGACCCAAGTTCAACATCGCAAAATGAAAACGAAGCAAGACACGTTGAAGGTAAGCACACTTTTTTATTGCAAATAGTAACAGAAGTAGCATAGATCAATGCCTTCATAAATGTTACACTCTTCTTTGCTCATGTGTTCCATGTGTGTTGCGACATGCACAAATTTAAAGTTCAGCAAGAGTCAAAGTAATTAAACACTTTACGAAGCTGTAAATGTGGTCTGCATTGCAGGAGCGAGGAGGGTAGCAGTTTTTATACTACCATGCAGAAATGGTCAAGAATCCATGCAGTACAGGTGCAGCAGATGGAAATTGGGTTAAAACTCCACTCATCAGAAACTTTCAAGACAACTCAAACCCCTTGCATGGCTGCTACAGGCAACACATATGATGTCTGCATTCACCTAGAAACAAAAATAGCAAGATTTACAATCCAAAAAAGGTGCACTGTAGAAATTCTACAAGTAGTAGAAAGAAGTGTCCTTATAACTGTGTGCATTGGTGTGTGTGCACTGCTGCAACAAAACACTTCATCTGGTAAATACACTTTGTATTACTTATATTTAACTTTCAACTAAATGTCTTAAGATTCGAATGAGGTTTAAGTTTTTGAGAAATGTAACATCGACAAAAAAGCCTGTGCTTCCCTCCAGCTAAAAGAAAGCAGTGTAAACTCACTTCCACTGCATAAGCTTAATAAAACACCTGAACTAAGGATGCTGTGTGAGAGCTCTGCTGCAGTTGGCCAACATAATGCTCCATTTGGGTCACGGTCATCACTCTATCAGCTGGCTAACGGAGCTTCTGTCTGTATCACACACATACCAACAGTTTCTGTAATATTCAGAAGTGTTTGAGCACTGTGATATACTGCATTTTGAGTTTCCTTTTAATTAACCGTCAGTTGTTTGTTAAATTTTTACCATTTGTCTCTCCGGAATGCCTTAATCCTAAATTATAGCTGTAGTATCTCATTGTTTGAGCACTGTGATATGCTACAGTAATTTGCACAGAGCTGAAAGAAGTTTACACTGCTGCTTTCACTTAACCACAAGGGTTTTGGTGAAAGTTTATTACTCAGCATGCCAGTGATGGAACTAACAAAGCAGCCAGAACTCAGTCATTTGTAAGTGGTACTGCAATTTTGAGTTATGCAATGAAGTTCAGCTCTGCATTTTTTGTAAATGAGCAGTGAAATTGGGCATTGATGACCTTCCTTCACTGACTGGTGCAGCATGTCCACTAGAACATGCTTTGCTCACCTTACTATCAAACATTTGTTCCGTTGAAACCGCAGGGTCTGAGATTACCAAGCTGTATGGAGTTCTGTTAGTATACCATCATCTTAGTAAAAGTGAGAAGTCTAAATAAATGATAACCATGGCAACAAAGTTTTAATCTTATGATGTGACGGCTTGAGATTTGATGAGCACTTTTGAAACAGGAAATGTAACAGGCAACGTTTATTCCAAACTTTTTGTTTAATGTTAACATTCATCTGCCATTTCAGAATGATCTACAGCTGTTAACATCTGCTGAGTGAGTGTGTTGGAGGCTCAATAGGAAGCATTGCAGAGTTACGATTATTGGTTAAACTGTCCAATCGAAATTTAATTCACATTTGGCAAATGCTTTTGTGCTTGTTATTAATTGATAATTTAAGACTGAAAGCAAACCTAAGCTGGTCATTGTATGTGGGCCATAAAATTGAGCTCATATCACAGTTCAAAAACAGAAATCTATTCACCAGTAGAAACTATAACAGCATTAAGGAAAAAAACTATAAATAAGATGATTCATTATAGGCAGTCAAGTTAACAACCATACAAATGACCAAGAGAACTTACCAAAGGTGACCAGGATTGGGATTTGGAATTTCAGCATCCATTTCCAAGTGCTGTCAAACAAATGAAATTGAGTCACTAATAAAGAAAGAAGAAAAAGGGAGTAATTGTAATCATTGTAATCAGTTTGTTCAATTGAAAGTGAAATGGCCATGAAAGGATGCACATGGTCAGCAACAATACTCAAACAGTCTGTGACATTCTATATACACAAGGCAGGCTGGGTTTATGGATGCAAGCTGTGTCAAATTCTGACCCTACCATCTGTGTACCTCAGCAGAAATTATGTTTCATCAGACCAGGCTATGTTTTCTCAGTCTTCAACTGCCCAGTTTTGGTGAGCCTGTGCCCACTGCAGCCTCTTTGCATTCTTTGGGTCTATTTATATCAATTAATTCATTCATCACTTGAATACCACAGACTATTTGAGTGTTGTTGCTGACCATGTGCACCCTTTCATGACCAGTTTACCATCTTGTAATGACTACTTCCAGCGTGATTTGATTTTATGAACATAAGTTTAGTGTTCTTTAGTGGGCTTCCTAGTTACCAGGTTTTAATCCAGTAGAGCACCTTTGTGATTTGGCAGAAGATTGGTAACATGTAAGTGCACCTGAAAGCTCTGCAGCAATTGCATGACAACCTTGTCAACAAGGACCACAATCTCAAAGGAATGTTTCCAACATCTTGTGGAAACCATACCATGAACAATTGAGGCCTTTTTCAGAGCAAAATGATTGTAATACTGGGTAGGACCTCAATAGCCTAAAATGCTACTCCATTAAAGTTTAGCGTTATACTTTGCAGTTTTATAGCAGTTTTATTTTTACTTAGAATAAAAATGTTTCAAAAAGATCAAATAGGTGAATATCCAATCAAAAAAATAAATAAAAAGAAAAGGGAAAAAAAGGCCAGACTGACCCCCCCCCCCCCAACCCCAACCCTCCCCCATGTTTACGTGGCTCCGAACATGCAGCCAAATAAACATGGGTGTTTCTGCAGCCATGCACAAAGTCTGTATTTCCATCTAGCACAGGGGTGCACAACTCCAGTCCTGGTGGGTTGGTCTCCAGCAAAGTTTGGGAGTTGCCCTACTGAAATACACCCACTTTGTCTGGTAATTAACTAATGAGTTGAATCAGGTGTGTTTGAGTAGGGCAACTACCAAGCTTTGCTGGAGACCAACCCTCCAGGACTGGAGTTGTGCACCCCTGCGCTAGCCTAGAATAACCAATCTGTGTGACCCTGTGACTGAGGGGCCTCTATCAATCTGCTAAATGTGAATAATATGATCTGATCAGCTGATCTCAGGATCAGCAAAGTTAGAGAAACAAATTCTAATCTCTTAGATCAATCAAAACAAATGACTAAAACTGAGTATTTGGCAGTGATTTGTGCTCAGGTAGGCTGAGAACCAAAACATTTCAGATTTATACACAGGAGTTACCTACATGCACCCTGTGTGCCTAGGAGTCATGAACCAACTTCTTTCTCTTCAGCTGAAGTGAGGTCCTTTCACTAGAAGGGTGTCTGTATTTACTGCCAAAGATCTCACAACCAATGTCTGGAAGAGACCAGTCATGTGATTCTCCACAACCACCTAAGTTCTGCAAACAGGACAGAGAAATTGCATATAATTGTTCAGGCATTAGAAAACATTTGATAATGAGTAAAGGGAGCTGTTGACGTCACATTAAATGAACGCATGAACATGAAGCTATGAAATGAAGACAAGAGCTACCCTGTTACCAAGAACCATCCTAAATTTATGGGTACATTTGATGCCCAATGTTGGCATTCATATTTTGTTCTGAATATTTTCACAAAAAGATTTACAGCTTCAGGAAAAACTATGGGTCTGTCAGAGAGCAATCCAGCTTAAACTAATATTGGCGTGACACCGACTACAGAAGGACAACCTGCCTTTGATTGAATACATGTTCTTATACTAACGCATCTAAACTCATATGCTCTTAATACTTGCATGCATAAGCACGTGTAGTTTGGTTAACACGATAAGCATGCATATGCCTTAGGCAAGCACACCTAATTTCATCATTTTAAATCATGTTGCCATTTAATTTCAATTAGACCAAGGAATCAGGTATGTTTCTGCTTAGTTGATGCAGCCACACTAGCCATTTATGGATAAGACTGGAGAACCATCTTACGATATATAAGCGTTAAAGAATTCCACTAGCATTCAATGAGGGAGAGAACAACTTTGTCTTAGAAACGACCAAATACGTTTAACTTAAAGTGAAATATTTATTAGCTATAGGTGGCATGAAATGGAGTCCAGTGATTACCAATCCTGGCATTTAAAATCCATATCCCTGTATATTTTGAAGTTCTCACTTTTTATACCAACACTGAACTAACAAATCATCTCATTAGGAGTTATAGCTCAAGCACGAAACACTAATTGTGCACGTGGATGAGTTAGAATCTTCGTGGCGAATTTAAAAGATTAGCGCGAGCGAACCAGTTAACGGACACTCAACGGTTTTGTAAGCTATAGCCTGAGACGCTGCTCTTCTACCCGTCAAAGCCATCGATTTATTGTAGCATATACAGTAGTTGCTTTTTGTATATAGTAATTCCACTGACTTTTCTTCAATACATCTTCCCTGAGTATAAGTTACACTCCTGTTTGCATACAAAGTATTTACCCCCATTTACAAAGTAAGTAGCACTAGCTAGCTAACTTGGCTAGCATTACGACTTTAGCTTGAAGCTAAAAAAAAAACTAGCTATAGCGTTAGCCGGAAATAGTTTTGGTATTTGTTAGTTAGAAGTGTCAATTCTGAATACAATTCTGTTAACTTAACACTACTAGCGAAGGTTACATCAGTGGCGTAATTACGGGCTAAATGACTTTTGCTAGCTAGCACTAGTATCCTCACTAATTGGCCTTCTAGCGAGCTAGCTAACCTCGTCTCATTTTAACTTTAGCTAACGCTAAGAAACATGCCTTTAGAAAAACACGAAATGTTAGTATTACCTCTCCGCAGACTTTTAAGCAGTGAAAATTTCAACATACTACGTGAAATCCCTCCGTTTCTCATCAGCCACAGCTAAACCACTCACCTTTAGTTCTTTTGGGTTTTTTTTTTTTTAAGTCACGCCTCTCCACGTAAAGCATGTGATACATGCTTCAGCCAGTTAAATAAATAGTAGGCGGGTACCCTACATCCGCAAAGGGCCGGTGTGGCTGCAGGTTTTCATAAAGCAGCCTGGGCACATATACTTGTGTAATCAGTTGGCCTCAGTCTTTAAACAGTTAACCTGATGTGCTCTGGCTTGTCTGGAAAGAAATCCAGCAGTTAACTGGCCAGTTGTGGATAAGTCTGGACAACGCTGAATAAAAATACACAGGTTCTTTCAAACATCAAGAAACTACTGTATATATTAAAGAAGCATGGTACATTTAGTCGTTCAATGGATAGTTAACATTATCTCCCATTTATTATTAAATACATGTGTAAAAATGATCAAACCTACATTTAAATATATTTACCTTCACTAAATTTTAGCAGTCGAAAAAGTGCACAAAATCAGGAACTTTGCAAACATTTCAACACACCACAGGGTCAGTGTTCCCAGATAGTGATTAAGATCATTTCAGGATTACTTTTTTCCTTATGGAAAACTGTCAAAGGGTTCTCTGAGTGATGCCACAGAAGATCCACGTTTGTTACCATAAAATACAAAGTTTGCACAAGGGACGTGGGAGTGTGAAGAACCTTTAAATAAAAATAAAAAAATTCCAAATTAAGATTCTTTAAGACACACTCACACATCCCTTCTACAAACATAGTATTTTATGGAACCAAAAGTAGTTCTTCTGTGGCATGACTCAGAGAACCATTTGACAAAACAATGATTTTTTTCAAGGGTTCTTTAGTTAAGGAAGTAGTTCTACTTAGAACTATGACTTCTATATGGAACCATTTCATGCTTAAAAGGTTCTTTGCATAGTGAAATGGTTCTTTAGATTGATAGAGATTGTGTTGTGCATGGTTCTATATAGCACCAAAAGGGTTCTTCTATTGTTACAAGCTTGACATTGTAACACTACAAGCACCCTCTTGGTGCTAAATAGAAACGTATAACGAATTCTCCATTCTATATAGGTCCTTAATGCTCATGGTCACTTTACTAAAGAACCCTTGATGAACCATATTTTTTTTTAAGTGTGTACACTTATCAAAGGAGTATGGATTATTTACCATATTAACCTTTTTTTATACAAATACTCACAGTTGTCTTCTTATAATCAGGTTCACTAGCAAGACAGGTGCGCAAAAGACAAAGGTATGTAATGAACAAGCAATAGATCATTTAATAACTTTAATAACATACATTGAATGTGACAATGATTCTGTTTTGTATCTTTTGTTTAACTGTACAGAATGTCTTGCAGAAAACCATCATATTGGACACTTAGGCGAAAAGCAAAAGCATGGGTTGATCGAGACTTAGAGTCAATTCAGGCACAAGGGGGGGGAGGGGGGCAGAGCATTGATTCAGAAATGGAAAACAATGCTCTACTTGAAGACGAAGACCACGATGATGATGATTTGGAGTTCATGGATTGCCAATCTGCTGTGTGTAATAATGACCTCAGTTGCATTACTAATGATGTATTTTTTGATTCTGGATCAGAGTCAGAACTGGAGTTTGATTCTTTGCGTGATGAACTAGCAAAATGGGCAATTCAACACCACATCACCGCTAGATGTCCTTGGCAAGTATCACTCAATATTGCCAAAAGATGCCAGGACACTCTTGAGTACAGCAAGATCAAAAGATCTTGCAATTCAGGATAAAGCCGGTGGTCAGTACTACTACTTTGGTGTGCTCCAATCAATTACACACATTCTGCAAAAAAACAAGGGTTTAGTGACCAATACAAAACACCTAAAACTTCAAGTCAATATTGATGGGCTACCACTTTTCAAAAGCTCACCAACACAGCTGTGGCCCATCCTTGGCACTGTTATTAACTTGCCACATCATGAGCCAGTGACAATTGGGCTGTTTTGTGGTGAAAGAAAGCCTAATTCACCAAACGAGTTTCTTGATGACTTTGCATTAGAGATAGCCAAGCTTGCTGAGGGGTTTGACTTTGAGGGAGTAAGGTTAACTTTGCAGCTCTCTTCAATGGTCTGTGATGCCCCAGCTCGTGCTTTTATTAAGTGTATAAAAGGTCACACAGGGTACCATGGGTGTGAGAAATGCACACAGGAAGGCGTTTACATAGACAACAGAATGACGTATCCTAGAACCGACCTGCCACAACGGACAGATCAAAGTTTCAGGGATAAGACCGATTTGGATCACCACCATGGTATTTCAGCTCTAGAAAAGACATCTCTGGGAATGGTATCTGGGTTCCCTCTTGATTACATGCACCTTGTGTGCCTAGGTGTCATGCAGCGACTTCTGTACCTGTGGCTGAAGTAAGGTCCTCTCACTTGTAGGCTGTCCAACTTTCAGGAAAACGCATTAATGGAAAGGCTGCTGGGTATCAAAAGCTATGTACCTATTGAGTTTGCATGTCGACCAAGGACTCTCAGAGAAATTGACAGGTGGAAAGCCACAGAGTTTAGACAATTTTTATTGTACACTGGCCCTGTTCTGCTTAAAGATACATTGAGCACTGCAGTGTACCAAAATGTTCTGCTGCTATTTGTGGGCATTTTCATCCTTAGCAACAATACTCTGATTGAGGACTATCTTGAATATGCCAATAACATCCTAGGTCTTTTTGTTTCTCATTTTGGACAGCTCTATGGCCCTAAATTTGTGTCGTACAATGTTCACAATCTAGCGCATATTGCGCAAGACGTTAAAAATCACGGTGTTCTTGACAGCTTCAGTGCCTTCCAATATGAAAACCACCTGAGTAAAATGAAAAAAATGATTAGAAAACCTAGCAGCCCACTCAGTCAAATTGTAAAAAGACTGTCAGAGGTACCATGGAGAGATAGCCCAGAGAAAAATATATGTTTTTAAGACAAAGCATCTCTGGTCCTCTTCCTCCACCTTTTTATGGTGCAACCCAATACAAGAAGCTGGTAACACCACAGTTCACTGTCAAGCTTGACCAGACCAACAGTTATATTTACCTTGAGGGAAAAGTTGCAAAGGTTAAAAACATCATCTCTTGCAGGAATGAGGTATTTGTGGCATACAGCAGATTTGAGCAGCATGAATCATTCTTTGATTATCCACTGTCATCATCTACCTTTGGCATATATTTGGTTCATGGGCTCACAAGAACGATACATTTCTGCAAAGCTGATCAAATAGAGGGGAAGGCCTTCCTAATTCCATATAAACACAAATTTGTGTCAATTCCACTCTTGCATGCAAAAACTCAGTAAATGTGTACTACCTTTCATAATGTTTGGAAACACTAGCAAGAATTTTTTTATATCCAAAACTAACTCATACAATGTGGATTTAAATATAGCAAACTACATATCAAACTGTCTATTCAATTAATTCAATATTTTTTATTTTATTTTTTAAAAGTGATAAATCAAATACTGCAATTCCGTTTACCATTTTTGTTTACCCTGAAATGTAAGCATCACATTTGATAAGTGGAGAATTGTGTGTGTAATGTAAAACTAGAAGTTTCAGACAATATCCAAAATGTAGATGTATCCAGAGTAATGACCGTGTGTATAAAAAAAAACACACACACACACACACATTACTCTGGATACATCTACATTTTGGATATTGTGCTACATTTGTAGCTTCCTAATTATCTGAAACTTCTAGTTTTGCATTACATAATATTACAATGATATATTTATAACTGTGATCCCAAACGGTGAATGGTAGTGTGTGAAAAATTTTAATTTATTAATGCATCTATCTAAAGCTCACTTTTAAAAATAACAAAAGTATTAGTACCTTTCTGTCAGAAAAAACTCCTGCAATGTACCTCATAGTAGAGTTTGTTGGGGAGGAGCAAACCGGACCAGTGGCAAAATCTTGGTATAAGGATGGCTTCTCCTGGTGGCCTCCCTACAAAGATGAAAACCGACTCTTGAAAAGTGTCAGGAAATCAGAGGTCCCACAGCCTGATAAAGGGTGGAGCAAGCACAGCGTGCGAATACTTTATGAATCAGGTGATAATAAAAGTTTGGTGACCACACACTATATGGAAAAATATATTATTGTAACCATAATATACCTGATCTAAGCTACTCTTTTCTTTTTTTGCCCTCCTCACAGAGTCGTTTGACAACATTGTTGCCAACTGGAAAAAGTCATGTTACACATCAGATCTTAACTCAGAAACTGAGTTAAGAAACTCCAGCACAGAAACTCTGGGAAAGAGAGTCAGGAAGTGAGCTGTGCATACTGTGCTATAAATATTATAAAACAATTCTGCAGTGTGTACTACCTATTGCTAATTTATTACTGTACTCTTGTAGAAAGAAAATATACTCTTCATCTGAACAAGAAGAAGAAGAAGAACCACAACCTGCCAAAGTAAAAAAACTTGCAAATGCACCAAGGCCCCCAGCCCCACCACAAAGACAGAAACATGGTTCAAAAAATAACGGTTAGTGCATTTAATTTTACAATTGTGTGGATCCAACCACACAGACTACACACATTTTTGTTGTTGAAGCAACCACAGTGCATGTCATCTACTAACAATCTCATACCATAGCTACACCTTTAATCACAAAAGAGTTGCAAAAATGTCAAAGCTCTAAACCTGACTTTTTTTTTTTTTTTGCATTCTTAGCACTAACCAGCACCTTTCAGCCTGGAAGAGCAGAGCAGGAGTGGTGTAACAATCTGTCAGATAGTCAAGGTATATAATGTCTGAAACATTTAGAATGGTGGATTTAAAAGGAACACTTCAGTATTTTTTTACCTAATGACTGAAGTAATCAACAGCATGCATTTTCCCCTGTTACCTTTGAGCAGTTTTCGGAATCCTGGTCCTAGAGTACCTCTGCACTGCACACAACATTGGGCTTTGAACAAAGATGAGTTACAGAGGGTTCAATTTTACAGAGACAGGAATGTTAAAAAAAAAAAAAGAAGAAAAAAAGAAAAGAAAACTGGACTTCACCCTTTGGGAAGAGTAGTTTGAATGTCTAATTAAAAATGTAAGCAAATGTAAGCTCTTGACAAAGTACAAATATTACAAATACTGTACTAACATTCTTGTACTAAAGTAAAAGTCTTCCAAAAACAATACCCAAGTATAGTAAAGTACAATTACTTTATTTATTAGTGTGTAGTGTGTAGCTCCAAGGTGCTGGGCTGTGAGCACAGGGCCCACTACAGGACGTGGGGCCTTCAGGCCACCCTCATGAAGCCTGTTTTGATTGTTTGGTCAGACACATTCATACCAGTGGCCTGCTGGAGTTCATTTTGTAGGGCTCTGGCAGTGCTCATCCTGTTCCTCCTTGCACAAAGGAGCAGATACTGGTCCTGCTGAGGGGTTAATGTCCTTCTACGGCCATGCCCAGCTCTCCTAGAGTAACTGCCTGTCTCCTGGAATCTACTCCATACTCTTAAGACTGTGCTGGGAGACACAGCAAACTTTCTGACGTATTGATGTGCCATCCTGCAGGAGTTGGACTACCTGTGCAACCTCTGTAGGGTCCAGGTACCGCACCATGGTACTAGTAGTGACGCTGACCATAGCCAGCTGCAAAACTAGTGAAAAATCAGTCAGAAAAGACGAGGAGGGACAAAATGTCAATGGCCTCCTATTAAACCATTCCTGTTTCGGGGGTCGTCTCATTGTTGCTCCTTTAATGCACCTGTTAATTTCATTAACACCAAAGTAGCTGAAACTGATTAACAACCCCCCTGCTACTTAACTGACCAGATCAGTATCCCAGAAGTTGAACTGAGTTGATGCTATACTCTGATTAAAAAGTGTTCCTGTAATTTTTTGAGCAGTGTATTTTGTTAATAGCAACATGATGCTAGCTAGTCTTACTAAACAGTTTCTGTAATGCCCACACAGTGTTTGTTGTGCTTAAAAACAGTTCATACCTGTCCCTATTGGTACTCTGGTTTCAAAACCAGTATATCACAAAAAATACTATATAATGCTTTATTTGAAGTCCAATACATTGTAAAAGAACAGCTTACCACAAGCCCACAGCACGTGCTTTCAAACTGTAGCAACTTAAGTTGTAGCTGCCATAAATAAAAGCTAAATAAAATAAAATAAAAGTAACTTTACCATGCAACTTCAGCATGCATTCGTTTTACCACAGTTAAGTGCATTAAACGTTCAGAAAATTTAACTGATAAACGCTACACGGACCCTTTCTTCTTATAATACCTTCATAGTCCAGTACAAAACAACGCACGCGACAATGACTTTAACCTTATACCAATCGTGCAGCCACCAGACTAGCTAGCTTATCTTATTCGGTACACCACAAACTTTTGCCACAATGCACCTGGTAACTCACACTGATAATTCTACAAACATGTCCAAACTGCACTCACGTATTCATATACATAAACTGTAATGATAAACACATTTATGTCACATTTATTTATTTATTCATTTAGTTTACAAACTGAAACCTACCGTTTAGAAAGCTGATCTCCGCCACGTGTCCTCCTCCTCCTCAGGAGTCTTTTCGCTACAGGTCAGTCACAGCGTTTTACTGCCGCCTATTTGGTCAGGTGGTTTTCACGTGTTGTCAAAGCACATAGGATACAATTTGTGTAATTTGTACAAAAAAATCGACTTTACTTCAAATGGGGTAAAGCTGTCAGCAAATTTAACCTTCAATGACCCATTTAATCTTATAAAAACTCAATAAAAGCTCAAATACAAATAAAGAAGACCCCGACAGCAACGTCATGTTTAAAACCATGCCCTTTTGTCAGATTAGGCTACGTTTTGCTTACATACAGCGCCATTTATCTACTTTAATTTAACATAAGTGTAGCGCTTATTTTGTGACTCTTTTAATACTGTTTGTTTCTCACACACAGCTGCCGCGATGAAAAATCCAGTACTGCCAGCGCCGACTGAAGCAGAAGCGGAGAACTGCTTAAAAGATTACTTGCGGCTGGCACCAGGAAGGAGACTTTAAATTACATTTTATTTAGTAGTTAATTGCTATTTTTGTTTTGTTATTTGTGTTCATCGTAATTATTATTGTAATGTTTATTTATCATATATAAAAAATTTGATTCATGAATTCATATTTCACTTAATTTTGTGTCAAGGAACAATAATAAATAAGAATGTTACTACCACTGATTATAATGTCTGTTGTTTATAGATACAGTGTATCACAAAAGTGAGTACACCCCTCACATTTCTGCAAATATTTTATTATATCTTTTCATGGGACAACACTATAGAAATAAAACTTGGATATAACTTAGAGTAGTCAGTGTACAACTTGTATAGCAGTGTAGATTTACTGTCTTCTGAAAATAACTCAACACACAGCCATTAATGTCTAAATGGCTGGCAACATAAGTGAGTACACCCCACAGTGAACATGTCCAAATTGTGCCCAAAGTGTCAATATTTTGTGTGACCACCATTATTATCCAGCACTGCCTTAACCCTCCTGGGCATGGAATTCACCAGAGCTGCACAGGTTGCTACTGGAATCCTCTTCCACTCCTCCATGATGACATTGGATATTGTCTGAAACTTCTAGTTTTACATTACACACACAATTCTCCACTTATCAAATGTGATGCTTACATTTCAGGGTAAACAAAAATGGTAAACGGAATTGCAGTATTTGATTTATCACTTTTAAAAAATAAAATAAAAAATATTGAATTAATTGAATAGACAGTTTGATATGTAGTTTGCTATATTTAAATCCACATTGTATGAGTTAGTTTTGGATATAAAAAAATTCTTGCTAGTGTTTCCAAACATTATGAAAGGTAGTACACATTTACTGAGTTTTTGCATGCAAGAGTGGAATTGACACAAATTTGTGTTTATATGGAATTAGGAAGGCCTTCCCCTCTATTTGATCAGCTTTGCAGAAATGTATCGTTCTTGTGAGCCCATGAACCTCTGGATATGACGCCGAACACGTGGACTCAACTTCTTTGGTCGACCCTGGCGAAGCCTGTTCTGAGTGGAACCTGTCCTGGAAAACCGCTGTATGACCTTGGCCACCATGCTGTAGCTCAGTTTCAGGGTGTTAGCAATCTTCTTATAGCCCAGGCCATCTTTGTGGAGAGCAACAATTCTATTTCTCACATCCTCAGAGAGTTCTTTGCCATGAGGTGCCATGTTGAATATCCAGTGGCCAGTATGAGAGAATTGTACCCAAAACACCAAATTTAACAGCCCTGCTCCCCATTTACACCTGGGACCTTGACACATGACACCAGGGAGAGACAACGACACATTTGGGCACAATTTGGACATGTTCACTGTGGGGTGTACTCACTTATGTTGCCAGCTATTTAGACATTAATGGCTGTGTGTTGAGTTATTTTCAGAAGACAGTAAATCTACACTGCTATACAAGCTGTACACTGACTACTCTAAGTTATATCCAAGTTTCATATCTATAGTGTTGTCCCATGAAAAGATATAATGAAATATTTGCAGAAATGTGAGGGGTGTACTCACTTTTGTGATACACTGTATATTATCTGTATTATCTATTATTATTATTATTAGTAGTAGTAGTAGTAGTAGTAGTAGTATTTTTAAAGCAGTACATGAGAGGGGAGAGCACACACACACACACACACGTTCAATTACATTCAGACGCTGTGTTTTAGCTATACTGTACACATAAGTCTGGAATACAGCGTCTGAACGCCATTTCAGCATCCAGGCCTGATATTTAGGAGATGTATTACAGATGAATAAGTGCTCTATTAGATGGTCTCGGATACCTCTCATAAGCATCTCTGAGACGCAGGCATGATGATGACGTAGTAAGATTGATCTGGAACGCAGCAGCTGAAGGTCTTCCACGATCCACCAGCGACATATCAGAGACGTATTGCAGATGAGCAAACGCTCTATTAAATACGCATTCCAGACGAACTGGGTTACATCCAACAGACGTCTCTGAGATGTACAGTGTATCACAAAAGTGAGTACACCCCTCACATTTCTGCAAATATTTCATTATATCTTTTCATGGGACAACACTATAGACATGAAACTTGGATATAACTTAGAGTAGTCAGTGTACAGCTTGTATAGCAGTGTATATTTACTGTCTTCTGAAAATAACTCAACACACAGTCATTAATGTCTAAATAGCTGGCAACATAAGTGAGTACACCCCACAGTGAACATGTCCAAATTGTGCCCAAATGTGTCGTTGTCCCTCCCTGGTGTCATGTGTCAAGGTCCCAGGTGTAAATGGGGAGCAGGGCTGTTAAATTTGGTGTTTTGGTTACAATTCTCTCATACTGGCCACTGGATATTCAACATGGCACCTCATGGCAAAGAACTCTCTGAGGATGTGAGAAATAGAATTGTTGCTCTCCACAAAGATGGCCTGGGCTATAAGAAGATTGCTAACACCCTGAAACTGCGCTACAGCATGGTGGCCATGGTCATACAGCGGTTTTCCAGGACAGGTTCCACTCGGAACAGGCTTCGCCAGGGTCGACCAAAGAAGTTGAGTCCACGTGTTCGGCGTCATATCCAGAGGTTGGCTTTAAAAAATAGACACATGAGTGCTGCCAGCATTGCTGCAGAGGTTGAAGACGTGGGAGGTCAGCCTGTCAGTGCTCAGACCATACGCCGCTCACTGCATCAACTCGGTCTGCATGGTCGTCATCCCAGAAAGAAGCTGACGCACAAGAAAGCCAGCAAACAGTTTGCTGAAGACAAGCAGTCCAAGAACATGGATTACTGGAATGCCCTGTGGTCTGACGAGACCAAGATAAACTTGTTTGGCTCAGATGGTGTCCAGCATGTGTGGCGGCGCCCTGGTGAGAAGTACCAAGACAACTGTATCTTGCCTACAGTCAAGCATGGTGGTGGTAGCATCATGGTCTTGGGCTGCATGAGTGTTGCTGGCACTGGGGAGCTGCAGTTCATTGAGGGAAACATGAATTCCAACATGTACTGTGACATTCTGAAACAGAGCATGATCCCCTCCCTTCGAAAACTGGGCCTCATGGCAGTTTTCCAACAGGATAACGACCCCAAACACAACCTCCAAGATGACAACTGCCTTGCTGAGGAAGCTGAAGGTAAAGGTGATGGACTAAACCCAATTGAGCACCTGTGGCGCATCCTCAAGTGGAAGGTGTAGGAGTTCAAGGTGTCTAACATCCACCAGCTCCATGATGTCATCATGGAGGAGTGGAAGAGGATTCCAGTAGCAACCTGTGCAGCTCTGGTGAATTCCATGCCCAGGAGGGTTAAGGCAGTGCTGGATAATAATGGTGGTCACACAAAATATTGACACATTTGGGCACAATTTGGACATGTTCACTGTGGGGTGTACTCACTTATGTTGCCAGCCATTTAGACATTAATGGCTGTGTGTTGAGTTATTTTCAGAAGACAGTAAATCTACACTGCTATACAAGTTGTACACTGACTACTCTAAGTTATATCCAAGTTTTATTTCTATAGTGTTGTCCCATGAAAAGATATAATAAAATATTTGCAGAAATGTGAGGGGTGTACTCACTTTTGTGATACACTGTATATGTGCTATCAGGGTAGAGAGTAATTTGAAAATGAAACTGTTAGGTAATGTTATCTAGTGAGTTTCAGGTTAACTGGTAGTCTGAACTGAAACTTTTCAGGTAACGTTAGCTAAAAGGCTAACAGTTTCTAGCATTAGACAGCAGCTGCTAAATAATTGAAGCTCACTGAATGCTGTGGATAACGTTAACTTAAAAGCTACAATAAGCAACAAGAACAACAATAATAGTAATACAATAATAAGCAACAGACGAACTACCATCTCTGACTACATCAACAAGGTGGACCAACAAAGCAGGTGTGTATAATTTAAGAGTGGACAGTAAGTGGACATGGTATTTGAAAACTCCAGCAGCGCTGCTGTGTCTGATCCACTCATACCAGCACAACACACACTAACACACCACCACGTCAGTGTCACTGCAGTGCTGAGAATGATCCACCACCTAAATAATACCTGCTCTGAGGTGGTCCTGGGAGTCCTGACCATTGAAGAATAAGGTAAAAGAGGGCTAACAAAGTATGCAGTGGAACTGATGGACGACAGTGGAACTGTAGAGCTACAAAGTGCTTCTATAGATAGATAACTTTATTAATCCCATAGGGAAAGTCAATAAATGGTTAGTAAACTATATGGTTAGTGGAGCTGATAGAAAAAGAGTATACTTACAGTCAGAATCAGAATACTTTATTGATCCCAGAGGGAAATTGCAGAAGGAGGTGGTTTTAATGTTATGGCTGATCGTATATAATTTTATAACCCAAAGGTTGTCCCTTGTATTTTTTGTAGATATTCAAGTGTCCACTACCATCACTGAGCCAAATTTGCTTATTCACCTCTCATACATGAGTGAAAAATATGAACACTACTCTGCAGCATCTAACAGCCGGTGTAGATCATCAGCCAAGGTCACAAGATCCAGCAAGAAGGTTCTGGGTTCTGGGTTCGATCCCCAGGTGGGGTGGTCTGGGTCCGTTCCGTGTTGTTTGCATGTTCTCCCCATGTCTGCGTAGGTTTCATCCGGGTGCTCCGGTTAAAATCCTAATAAACAAACAAACAGTACTTCTTTATATTGTTTATATATACAGTATATATATAGTTTACTCTTATAATTATTATTCTTATATGTAATTATATGTTTTTTTTTGGTTTTTTTTAGTATTTATATAGCTGTCATTTTGGTTCACTTTTGTAATTGGTTTTATTTATAATATTCTGATTATTATTATTATACTACTTGCTGCAATTATCTTAATAAAATACTTTCTGCTGCACAATCTGTAGTAAATCTGTAGCATAAATCTACTATTTTATCTATGTGGATGTGAAAGGAGAAGAAAACGGGAAATAAATAGTATCGCAGTGTTTTGGGGGCTATTGGGGCCCAGTTATGGGAGAGTCGGCGGAGATCTGGCATCCGGATTTGGGCCAGTGTATTTGGCCCGATTCTGGGCAGTCATTCAAAAAGAGTCAGAGCCGACACGGGCTGCCGGTGCTACCGAAGTGTTATTGCAAGGTTGTCTAAAGTTTTCAATAATTTAAAGGTTAGTACAAGGTTCCCTTAAGGTTTCAATAATTTTAAGGTTACGGGAACGTTAGGGGAACGTTCCCAGAACTATAATGCACAACCAAACGGGAACGTTCTATTTCCGTAAAGAAAACTTTCCTGGGGAACCAAAGGGCAACCAAAATGATCCGTTCCCAGAACGTTCTGGGAACCAAAAACTAACGTTCCCGGAACGTTCTGGGAACCAAAAATTGTTAGCTGGGCCCTCCTCTTTTATTGTCTTGACTATTATGTATAAAAATACCGTTCCATTCTTTACTTAAAATGTTTGCTGTTTTATTGTCCCAGAATGTTTCTTGTATACATAATATATCTGTTTTTTTCTGTTATATGTAAAAGTCTTTTAAAATTTGTATAATCTGAGAGACCCCTTGTGTTTATCGATGTTATAAAAAGGGTACTCATTAAAAACGGAAAGAATAAAAAAGGTACAATTCTATTGTTCATTATATTATTCTAATTGTTCTTCAGTTAAAATATCGAACATACCGGTTCTTTCTAACCATTTGTCTTTTGTAGTCTCTCTTCTCTTTCTTTGTTTTTCCAACGCACCGGTAAGATTTGGTTTAAATTTTATTTTCCTTTTAGTCCCTTCTGCTCCTTTGTTCTGCTGCTTTTTACTTCTCTCCTTTTCTGTATCTTTGTTTTCAGTCTCATTTGTATTGTCCATGTCCATTCTTTCTTCTTCCTCCTCTCTTTCCGCGCCGTTTTCTGTCATAGGATCTGTTTGTTGTTCTGTGTCCGTTTCCTGTATTTTTTGAGAGCTGGTGTTCTCATCTTTTCCTTTGTTGTCCTCCTGATTATGTAGTTTCTCCTCTTCTTGAGTTGTCAATCTTTCGTTATTGCTCTCCTCTTCTGTTTTTCTGTGCTGAATGTTGTGTTCCTTTTTTTCCCCGTTTTCCTGTTCTTTTTCTTTCTCTATTTCTTCTTCATCCGTGCATGTACAGCTTATTAGGGCGTGGTTACAGTCTGGACATTTAATTGCTTTACAGTATTTAGCAAAATGCCCTTGCTCCATACATTCCCGACACACTAGATTTGGACAGTCTTTTATTAGGTGTCCTGTTCCTGCACACAATCTGCATAATCTTATCTGTCCATCATGTATCACTCTAAAATACTGTAGTCCCTCTGCCGTTTCAATTTTTGTGCTGTATGGTAGTGATTTTATTTCTTTGGGGAATTTAACTTTTAAAAACCGAGTCCCATCCGCTATTGTTGTTCCCGGATAAAATCTTCTCCTTATTGGTAGACTTGGTGTTACTCCCCATGCTAAAAGTTTATCTAAAATAATCTTGTCTTCCAGGTATGCCGGTAAATTTGAAAAGGATACAATCATTTCACTGCAACAAAGTCTTCTTATGTCAACTAATCTTCCTTTTATCATTAGTCCATCCAGTAGTTTTAGACAATCTTCTTCAGTTTGTAGTGTCGCCTCGAATTCTTTGTTTTGTCTGTATCTGACGGCCATCAGCTTTCCAAAACCGATCTCTTCGTTTATTGCTTTTATTATTTCTGTTGCCGTAACTTCTTGCAGGTTACTTACATCCACTATTATCGTAGCTTTTTTCTTGTATTCGTACCTTTGCTTTTGTTTGTTACTTCTTTTTTCTTTTTGGTATCCTTTCCTTCCATCGTGCATTTCTCTTGTTTCAAGATCCATTTCCTTCCTTTCGTCGTTAATCTTTTCCGTAGTCGTTTGTTCCTTGCTGTTTTCATTATTCTTTGGTCCGTCCGCGTTCTGCTTCTTGTTTAAATCGAAATCCTTCTCTCGTTGTCCATTGTCCGTTCCGAGTTCTTTATCCGTAAAGTAGTCCATTGTGCAAAAAGAGATGTTCTCCCCAAGTCACCAAAGTGCTGGGGAGCTTCTACTGCAACAAAGTCTGTGTTTGTTTGGCATATAGAGTTGTTATTAATCCAAATAATTGAAGAAAAATACTAAACAATGTGGATAGATAGATAGATAGATAGATAGATAGATAGATAGATAGATAGATAGATAGATAGATAGATAGATAGATAGATAGATAGATAGATAGATAGATAGATACTAAATGACACTGAATGAATGGGGCTTAAGAAAAAATGAAAAGCTTACAGCACTCAGTATTCCCAGGCGGTCTCCCATCTAGGTACTGACTGAGCCTAACCTTGCTTAGCTTCTGAGATTGGACGAGATCAGGTGTTCTTTTTTTTTTTTTTTTTTTTTTTTTTTTTATTTAATTAAAAACATATTTTTTACAAACACATACATACAAATACTTCATATACATCTGTACATACATACAATACTGAATGCATTAAAATTACACTAAAGATCTACATTTACACTGCATTTACACTTCATTATTCTTTAATCATCCTTACACTTCCTCCCACTTCCACTCTATTTTCTCTAATGTTTTTATTACAAAAGGATTTTTTTCTAATACCGTTTTATTAAAATCTTCCATTTTATCATTCATTTCACAATACACATATATTGCTTCTACCACTTGTTCCATTTTATATTGAAACATTTTCCACACATCAAGTTTTCTTTTTTCATATCTTGCAGTATTTCTTCGTATCCATATAACATATTTTGCTACTGTCACACATATATTCGTCATATATTTGTTTGACCTTTTTGCTTTTACACCAAACATTAGTAAAGATTCCCACTCACTCTGTGTCATTTTCTCATCATAGTCATCCATAAGAATTACTCTCATCATTCTTTTAAATTTTTCCATAAAGTCTTTCAGCTCTTTACAATAAAAGAATAAATGTCTTAATCCCTCGTCTTCCTGCATGCACACTTTGCACAATGCATTCTGTTCTATTCCCATTTTACATAGTCTCATTTCTGTTAAAACCGTGTTATGCCTCAATAAGAAATTAAAATTTTCTACCCTTGGCTCAATGTATTTCTGTCTTATATTCTTCCAATAATGTTTTTCTTCAATCTTTTCATATTTTTCTTTCCAATATCGGTTTGCTGCTGGTTTAATAAAAGTCCTGTCTCTAAATGTTACATAAATTGTTTTTGTTGTTTCCATCTCAAATTTGTTCATACTGTTGTTCACATTCCTATATATTTCAGGGATCATTTTTCCATTTACCTCGTTTCTGTTTATTGATTGTATCCATTCTTTTGATACGGCTTTTTTGAGGTTCTCGTATTGCTTCATTATTGTCTCTTTCTTATATTCCTCTCCTATAGACTCTATTGCATCTATAATTGCTTGTACTGGTAGAAATCCTTCTTTAACCTCATATAAAATGTCTTTTATTTGCTTAATCCCCCCTTCCCACCATTTTTTGTAAAAAATCGTCTCATTATTATGTAAGACATTATTATTTAAAAAGAGTGGAAACTCTAACAATTGTTTTCTGCCTTTTGGTACAATCTCTATTTGATTCAGAAACTCTCCCCAAGATTCTAGTACTTCTCTATAAAAACATGGAATTGAATCCCTCATGTAGTTTTTTGTTTTCATCCATAAAATATTGCATCCTAGATTACTATCTCCACACTTGGTTAAAAAATATTGCATTATCTGTTTCCAGGTGTTGTTTGTTTTTTCATCTAAAAACTTTTTAACTATTTTAACTCTAAAACTTTTCATTTTAATTACGACATCCTGCAGTCCCAGCCCTCCTTCTTCCACTGCTCCAATTAGTGTATTGTAAGCTATTTTATGTCTTCCTTTTCCCCAAATAAAGTTGATCACAATTTCTTTTAGTTTTTTAACAGCTGATGTAGGTATCGAGCAAACTCTCAATAAATACCAAATTTTGGACAGCATTAGTGCATTTATAACTAACACTTTTCCTTTCAATGTCAGGTTTCTCATCCTCCAAAATCCTAATCTTTGTTCCACTCCTTTAATGGCACTCTCCCACGTTAATTCATTTGTTTTTTTAATATCTTTTCCTATGAACAGACCTAGCATCTTCATACTTTCTTCTTCTTCTTTAAACGGTATATTTTCTGGTATTGCATCTATTTGTCCTATTCTCATATATTTGGTTTTCCCTATATTAACTTTTGCTCCTGTTCCTTGACAGTATATTTCCAATATTTCAACTGCCTTTTTCACGCTTAAAAGATCTTGAAGCACCATTGTGGTATCATCAGCATATTGATATATAGGTTCATGGTTTTTATTTCCTTCAATTGTAATTCCTTTAATTTCTTTATTCTCTTTTATCATTAACCCTAATGGTTCAGCAACCATTGTATATAGGAGGGCCGAGAGTGGGCATCCTTGTCTTATTGACCTTGTGACATTGAAGCAATCCGTTATAAACCCATTACACTTAACACATGTTACAATTCCATAATAAAAATTTTTTATCCATTTTAAAAACTTTTCCCCAAAACCAAACTTCTTTATAACATTAAATAAAAATTGGTGTTCCACCCTATCGAAAGCCTTTTCAATGTCTATATTTATCAAGTATCCTTTTAAGTTTTTTTCTTTCATATATATTATTATGTCCCTTAAGCTACCTACCGTATCCGCAATGTCTCTTCCTTCCACCCCATATGCCTGAGTTGTTTTAACAATCATTGGTATAACTTTTTTTAATCTGTTTGCAATTATCTTTGCTAGTATTTTGACGTCTGTATTTAGCATTGTTATTGGTCTATAATTTTGTAGTTCATTAACACTTCCTTTTTTCTTAAATATTAATTTAATCATTCCTATTTTCATGCTCTCACTCAATTCGGCTTTGTTAAAAATTCCATCATATATTTCTTTTAGAATTGGAACTAGAATGATTTTAAAATTTTTATAAAATTCATTTGTTAATCCATCCAACCCAGGACTTTTTTTTGGCTTTAATTGTTCAATTGCAGTTAATATTTCTTCCTCTGTTATTTCACTATCACACTCTTCCTGGTCTTCCTCCGAGACTTTTGTTTTAATTTGTTCTAGTAGTTTCTCTTCTGCTGTTTTATCTACACCCCTTCTTCTAAACAGGTCCTCATAAAATTCTTTAATAACTTTTAGTACTTCCTTTGTTCCTTTTTTTTTTTCTCCTTTAGAGTTTAATACTTCCTTTATTATGGATGTAGCTTGTTTACTTTTCTCTAATTCAAAAAAGAATTTAGTGCTTCTTTCACCCTCCACTGCATATCTGACTTTACTCCTAAGTATTAACCCTCTGCATTTTTCTTCTTCAACAGTTTTCATTTTATCCTGTAATGCTAATAGCCTTTCCATGCTTCCTTCATTTCTGTTTCGCTCAAGGTTCCTAAGTTCTTTTTCCAGTTCTCTTTGCACTCCTGTTTCTTTTAGCTTTTTTATCTTCTGCATTAATTTACAATGTTTAATTGTCAGTTTTTTAATATCGAATTTTAAATTGTCCCACCATATTCTTTTATCAATATTATACAATTTGTCCCTTTTATTCCACATGATCATGTCCTTCACTTGTATGTTGTATAATTTATCTTTTAGAATTTCTTCATTTAGCATCCATACTCCTGGGCCTCTTTTAACCTCTGTAAAGTCCATTACCCAAATTAAATAATTGTGATCACTTAAGGTTGTTTTTTTATAATAAATCCCACTTATTTTCTCTGCCATCTCTTTTGTACATAAAAGCAAGTCTATTCTGCTTTGCTTTATTGTCTCTTGCACATTTTGTTCTCTTGAGTACTCCCTTATCTGATTATTTTTAAATCTCCAAACATCTATTAAGTCATACTTTTCCATTAGATTTTTTAATTGTTCCCTTCCTTTATCTGTTCTAAATACCATTTCATTATTAATATCTAGCTTGCTTAACACTGTGTTGAAATCACCTAATAAAAACACATTTTCCCACGTAGACAAATTAATCATAATTCTTTTAAAAAATTCCGCTTTTTCTCTTTCTTCATTCGGAGCATGTATATTATATAGTATTATTTTCCTTCCATCTTTTTCCACCTGCACAGCTATGCTTTTTCCTTCCCCATCATTAAAAATAACCTTTTCTTTTTCACATGCATTTCTTTGTATTAGAATTGCCACCCCTCTTTGTTTCTTATGTCCATTGTTAAAATAAATATTTCCATCCCACTGTGTTTTATATCTTTGAACACATTCTTCATTCCAACATGTCTCTTGCAAACACATTATTTCCACACTACTGTTATTAGCTATTATCATTTGAAATTTGTCATTTTTATTTAAACCTCTTACATTTAAACTAACTACTGTTGCTGCTAGCATTACAAGTGGAACAAGATGAAAGGAAAGTACCAACTTTTTCATTTAGCTTAATTATTTATTCCAATTCTTCTTCTTCTAAAAGTTCAAATCTTCCTATTCTTGTAAACCCTTTATCTCCCCTTCTTTCCTTTTGTCTTTCTAAAGCTTTAGTTATATTGGGTTTTATATTCATTTTTCTTTTTCTTATATATTCTATTTTATTTCTCAGTACCTCCAGTTTACTGTCTTTTCCGCCTTCTTCCTCTTCCAGCTCCATTTCGTCTTCTTCTTGTTGTTGCTTTTCGGGTTGTTCAGCTTCTGCATTGTCCTCAGTCATTTCCTCCATTTCTGTACTGTTGTTGTTATTTTCAGAGTTCAGTTCATTATCCATTTGCTCCTTCCCTTGTTCCTTCCTTTTCTCCAGACTTTGTTCCTCCTCCATAACTCCTGCGTTTGCTTTTTGGTGTTGTTCTGTACTCTCCTCTATGTTCTCCTTATCATTCTGTGTTTTTGCTCCTGGTTCGTCTTCTTTTTGTCGTTCCGTTTCGTCCGTCTCTGTTTCCTTTTGGCACCTGCATTTTGTTGTTATGTTTCCACAGTCCAGACATCTCTCAGCCACACACTCATGTGCATAATGTCCTTGTTGCATACACTGTCTACACACGAACTGCGGACAGGCCCTCAATACATGCTCCGGGCTCATGCACATCCTGCAAGTCTTCACCTGCCGGCTGTGGATCACCCGAAAGTACTTTGGACCCTCCGCAGTAGAAAATCGTGTACTATATGGCAGTGATGCGACCTCTTTCGGAAAACGGACTTTAACAATTCTAGTCCCGTCCGCTATATCCGTTCCAGGGTGGTAACGTCTCCTTATTGGTTGTAGAGGCATAACTTGCCATAGCCTTAGTTTATTCATAATTTCTTCATTTGTTATATATGCTGGTAAATGCAAGAATGAGACAACAATGTCCGTTGTTTCCAACTGTCTCACCTCACATAACTTTCCTTTGATTAGTATTCCTTCTAAAGTTTCTTCTGTTGTTTTTTTATCCACCAGTGTGAGCTCATACTCATTTGTTTGTCTTGGCCTAAATGCCAGCAATTTTCCATGTCCTACTGTATTTATGACTTCTTTCATTATTTCCGTTAAGCTGATATTTTCGAGACATGCTGTTTCCAGGATCACTGTTTGTTCTTTGACATAGACTTCTGATTTCTTTTGTTGTCCACTGCTTCTTTCCTTTCCACTGTTGTTATCCATATTATCAGTTCCGGTTGTTAATCTCTCGTTCGAATCCATTTTTCTTTTTCGTTGTTCCATTCCTGTGTCTGTGTCTGGTGTATCCTCCATTTTATCCAAAAATTATGCAAAAACAAGCTGCTCCCCGAGCAGCAAAACTGCTGGGGAGCTACAATCAAAACAAAGTTTTAACTTAAAGTCCACTTAATTGTAATTCTGACTAAAAATATTAACAAAAAACTGTCAAACAAACTGGGAGAGCCTTTCCCTCCCAAACTGCACAGGTCAAAGGTTGCTTCCTGTCACCACTAGGAGGCGCTATCAGGTGTTCTCAAGGTGGTTTGGCCGTAAGCGAAAGAAGCTGGATTTCAAGGCCTGTTCTAGCTTGCTAGCCAGCTAACTGAGTGCTAGCTAGCTGTCGGTGCTGGAACTAAAAGCAAGGCCTTTCATGGATAGATAGATAGATAGATGGATAGATAGATAGATGGATGGATGGATGGATGGATGGATGGATGGATGGATGGATGGATGGATAGATAGATACTAAATGACACTGAATGAATGGGGCTTAAGAAAAAATGAAAAGCTTACAGCACTCAGTATTCCCAGGCGGTCTCCCATCTAGGTACTGACTGAGCCCAACCTTGCTTAGCTTCTGAGATTGGACGAGATCAGGTGTTCTTTTTTTTTTTAAAATAATTTCACAATAATACAACAACCATTTTTCAAATTGATAAAATTACATTCATTATTCAAATTGATAAAATTACATTCATTATTCACATCGAACCCAAGAATACAATCAAACTTTGGAGCTGCCTAAGAGAGCCATCTGCCCCTGGATCATCACCCAACTTGCAGACTCTAAGGCTCTCCAGGGGTGCGACAGCCCTCTCTTGCGACTCTACACACAGAAAAGGGAGAAAAAAAGACATTTTAAGCTCATTTTAACTACTCATATTTACAACCTTGTACCTGCATTTTCCACACACACATTCACTCACTCGTACACCCACAGACACAATCACTCATGCACTCTCATACACACATTTCGTACACACACTTACTCATTTCTACCTATTCACTTATTATACATCTCTTTTACAAAAAGTAACACAAAATAGTATATCTTCATAACCATTTAAAAATCCAAGTTCAATTTAGCCTTTCCTCCCTGCATGCACACACATGGATTACATCTTCCAAACAATCTCCAAAAATCTTTTTGTTTGTTCATGGAGGTGTAGTATTCCCCTATGTATCTCATCAGTCTTTTAGTTTTCGCCGTGAAAAGAGTCCATAAGGAGAAGACTTCTCCTCCACCACGCACCACATTCCGGCGAGCCCACACCGTCCACCTAGCCATGGCCAACAGCAAATTTAGTGTGCATCCATTTGCCCCTTTGTCCATCACACCAAATAAAAACATCCCCTCCCACCCTATTTTCTCTTCTTGCTCTACAAACCCAGCATGTCCCAATAAAACCCTCGCCAGACGACGCATACGGACCATAAAAGGCTCCAGTGCAGGGCAATGCACAAATAAGTGCAGAATGCCCTCCTCCTCTATCTTACACACCCTGCATCCTGCATCCACGCACAACCCCATTGTGCACAGACGGCGTGCAGTGAAGACTGCCCTATGTCGCAGCAGGTAGTCCAGCTGTTCAACCTCTGCTGCGACACAAGGCAATCTGATGTTCTTCCACATTCTCAGTACCGCCTCCTCCCCAAGCATTCTAGCCCAAAAGAGCTCGGACCTTGGCGGAATAAACGCGATGTCTCTTAAAACAGAATAAAGAGAACGCAAGGAACACATTTCCAGAGGTATGAAACTCTCCCCCCCTGGCACATGCACCTCTATCCTCCCTCCCTTCTTACCTTCCCATCCACTCCTCTCGGCCTCCTCCACCCATCGCCCAGGGAGAGCCGCCCTCAAAGCCCCATACCGCCGCTCCACTACATCCCACCTGATATCTGTCCCTCTCGACTGTAATGCATCAATTACTGCCTGCACAGGCAAGAATCCAGAAACACCTTCGTATAGTATGTCTCTGTATCGCACTATCCCTACTTCTACCCATGATGGATAGTACATCAGCCTCCTTTCCCGAGTCACACTTGGGTTGAGGAACAGAGGCTGATTTAATATGGCGGCACGATCTCCCCACTTGCACTTCAGCCTTGGAAGCAATTCCCCCCAAGCAGTAAACAGTTCATGATAATATGCTGGGAGGTCTCTCAGCATTACCCCTGTAGGGACCATCCAGAGGGCATCGCTTCCCAAATTCAACCCTCCCACCTTGTTCAAAAAATGTTTAAAAATATCCGCCCAGCTCTGCTCTCCCAACCCTAGGAGAAAGCGGCGCACTACCTTCACACGCAGAGCCTTCATTCGCACAAGAGGGTCTAGGAGACCCAGCCCACCCTTTCCTACCACACCTATCACCGTATCATACGCAACTCTTGGATTCTTCCCCTTCCATAAAAATGTTAAAATAGACCTTTTAAGTCTTTTATACACCCACAAGGGCATGTGGCAGACCGACAAGGTGTACCATAACTTGGAAAGGAAGAGGGCATTAAGCACAAGGACTCGTCCCCTCAAACACAACGCCCTTCTCCTCCCAAATGTCAACTTTCGCTCCATTCCTTCAAGGACTCTGTCCCATGTTACCTTTTCAGTCTCTCTCTCATCTTGTCCCACTGTAATCCCCAATACCACAACATAATCTTTTACTTCAGGGACAGTTATTTCAGGTGACAGAGTTTCAACAGGGCCTAACCTGAGCATCTGGGACTTAGCCCAATTCACTTTTGCCCCAGATGCTGCCCCAAACTGTGCCACCATCTCCATTACCCTTTCTACGCTTCCTGGATCACGGACTATAATTGTTACGTCATCTGCATATTGAAAAACAGTGGGCGCAAAACCTTCTCGTCCCAAACTGATTCCCCCCTCTGTCCCTGCCGCTCTCATTACTGCCAGCCCCAGCGGCTCAGCTACCAGAGAGTAAAGGGCTGCTGAGAGAGGGCAACCTTGCCTAACTGAGCGCCTTATTAAAAAGGCATCTGATAAAAAACCATTGCACTTAACTCGTGCAGCAGCCCCACTGTACAAGACAGATATCCATCGCAGCAACCCCTCACCAAAACCGAAGGAGCGCAGAACCCCAAACAAAAACGTGTGTTCTACGCTATCAAAGGCCTTCTCTATGTCTAGGCGTAGGAGATATCCTCCCACCCCTATCGCTTTCATATATTTTACCAATTGTGACACTGCAAAAACATTATCAAAGATATCCTGGCCTTTGACAGCATAGGACTGCGTTGTCTCTATTATTCGAGGGAGCACCTCCCCCAGCCTCGACGCGAGCACCCGCGCTAGGATCTTATAATCAACATTCAACATGGACAGGGGTCTGTAATTCCCCAAGAATGCTCTATCACCCCGGCGCTTATATATTTGTTTTATCAGGCCCATGCGCATTGAGGGGCACAGACTCCCCTCTACAAAACACCGATCATACACCTTGCATAGAATTGGCATCAAATCATCTTTAAAGACTCGATAAAACTCAACAGGCAGACCATCCCCTCCCGGCGCCTTCCTCGTATGTAATGCCCCAATCGCCGTCGGAATGATGGAATGGTCACTTAGTCCCATGTCTATATAGGACATGTGTGCTATGTCAGCGTAGTCTGCATGACGACAGAGGACAAAATCTATCCGACTCTGTTTCAATTGACCTTCCACCCATTGTTTACGTGAGTACACCTGTACTCCTTTTCGTCCCCTCCTCCATATATCTATCAACCCTTCTTTTCTCATTAGGTGAACCAGTACATCCCTTCCCACATCTGATCTATAAACCATACCACTTATCACATCATCTCTCCCCAACACCGTATTAAAATCTCCAATGAGGTATACATGCCTCCTCCCATTCAATCTGTCTCCCACCTTGTTAAAAAAGTCACCCTTTTCAACATCATTATTCGGGGCATGAATGGTACAAAATGTGCATTCCCATCCCTCCAACTCCACCTGCACCGCCAATGCCTTCCCCCTTTCATCCCCCCATACCTCTACTGCTTTATCTACTGCTCCTCTTCGTATCAAAATAGCAACTCCCTTCCCCCTCCCACTTGACTGAGAAGCAAACACAAACCCATCCCATTCTGCACATATACTACTTACATGCTCAGGACTCCACCCGGTTTCCTGTAAGCATAATACATCTGCATTATCACACACTTTTATTAAATCTCTAAATTTATCACCATCAGTTAAACCTCTGATGTTTACTGATGCAATCACTAAAGTTATTAAAAAGGATAAAAGAAGAAAAACAATCTGGACGGACATATCCCTATGCTTCATCCAATTCATCGCCATTTTCCTTTACTCCTCCACCCCCAATGTATTTAATAAATGCACGTGTTTTTCTAGACACCTTAGCGTCTGCCTCTATTTTTCGTTCACTTAACCTGCTTCTTCTTCTGGCCACAGATAGATTAGGCATTACTTAAATTTTTCTTCTTCTCTGCATTAATGCTTGTGCATTCAGCCCTTCTTCCTCCTCTTCCATCCCTTCCTCTATTCCTTTCATCTTGTACAAAACATCCCCCGAATCATCCAGTAGGATCCTTCTCTCCTCGTGCACTTTAGAGGGATTTACATCACCTTCACACTCCACCACAGCAGCCGCTGCATCAGCCATATCTTTGTCCATTGCTGCAGCACCGCCCACTTCTCCTAACTCAATTTTGTTCATTCCACTTGTTAAGCGGTCTGATTCAGTGAGACTTATCCCAGAGACTGTGGCCGATGAGCTGTCCATACATACGCCACCGGCTTCGCATGTGCTCTCAAATATATTAAAAGAGCTGCCTTCAACAGTGTCCTCCTCATCTGCCTGTTCCGCAGATGCTTCAGCTTTTTCTTTGGGTAAACCATCAACCTCTTTTGAGGTCTCCAGTTCACCCACCTCCGCTAAAGCCCCCGAACAGTCAACAGGTTGCGCCACATCCATGCTCTCATCATTACCTACCTCAGAGGGCGAGGGCTCGCACACACAGCTAATGAGGGCCCTCCTGCAGTCCGGGCATCGCACCGCCGTGCATTCCCGTGCGTAATGTCCCTGTTCAAAGCATTCTCTACACTTGAATTCCGGACAGGCTCTATAAACATGTCCAGGTTTCATGCAAAGTCTACATATTCTTACCTGCCGATCATGGAGCACTCTAAAGTACTGTGGACCTTCAATTGTGTCAAAACGGGCACTATATGGTAGTGAAGCCAACCCAGGAGGGAAGCGCACTCTAATGTAGCGTGTCCCGTCTGCTACATCAGTCCCAGGATAGTAACGTCTCTTCACTGAAGTTAATGGAATGACTCCCCATAATTTTAGTCTGTTCAGTATTTCTTTGTCCTCTATATATGCTGGTAAATGTAAAAAGGAGACTAAAAACTCAGTCCTGTCCAAAGCCTTTACATTACAAAATTTTCCATTTAGCCTCAGCCCATCAAGTAATTTTTCTGCTGATAACGGAGAATCTAGTGTAAGTTCATATACTGCATCACATTTTGGTCTAACTGCCATGAGTAATCCAGGGCCTACCTCCTCTTCCACAGCCTTAATAATGTCTCTGGGTCCAACCCCTCCGGCTCCAGCCACATCCACAATTACAGTTGCATTCCGTGTGTACCTTCTCTCTGCCATACTATTCTTCATCTTCTTTGCACCATCTCCATTCCACATCTCACCATTCTTCAGATCTTCGTTTTGTTTTTGTGTGCCCTCTAGCACGTCCACCTGCTCCACCTCGTTCATCCTCCGCTCCATTGTTTCTTCGTTCACAGACATCTCTGTTTCATTTGTTTTATCTCCACTTATTGTGTTTCTGCTGTTTTCCTTCTCCATTCTTGCTTGTCCCTTCTTTCTCAATACAACTTTCCACTCTCCTTCCACCTCCATGTTATCCTCTTTATATAATTCCATCAAAAATTTATAAGAAGCAAAAGGATCCAAAAAATGGAATCTTCTCCCCTGGGCAAAAAGCACCAGGGGAGCGAAAAAAAAGAAAAAAAGAAAAAGAAAAGGTCAAAAAAACCAAACAAAACTAGCAAACCAAACAAGAATTGTATTGAAGTTAGTGCAGAGCACAGACTCTCTCACACACCTGCAACCACTCAGCCCTAACGAGATCAGGCGTTCTCAAGGTGGTTTGGCCGTATGCGAAAGAGGCTGGATTTCAAGGCCTGTTCTAGCTTGCTAGCCAGCTAACTGAGTGCTAGCTAGCTGTCGGTGCTGGAACTAAAATGAAGGCCTTATAATAGATTAGATTAGATTAGATTAGATAGATAGATAGATAGATAGATAGATAGATAGATAGATAGATAGATAGATAGATAGATAGATAGATAGATAGATAGATAGATAGATAGATAGATAGATAGATAGATAGATAGATAGATAGATAGATAGATAGATAGATAGATAGATAGATAGATAGATAGATAGATAGATAGATAGATAGATAGATAGATAGATAGATAGATAGATAGATAGATAGATAGATAGATAGATAGATAGATAGATAGATAGATAGATAGATAGATAGATAGATAGATAGATAGATAGATAGATAGATAGATAGATAGATAGATAGATAGATAGATAGATAGATAGATAGATAGATAGATAGATAGATAGATAGATAGATAGATAGATAGATAGATAGATAGATAGATAGATAGATAGATAGATAGATAGATAGATAGATAGATAGATAGATAGATAGATAGATAGATAGATAGATAGATAGATAGATAGATAGATAGATAGATAGATAGATAGATAGATAGATAGATAGATAGATAGATAGATAGATAGATAGATAGATAGATAGATAGATAGATAGATAGATAGATAGATAGATAGATAGATAGATAGATAGATAGATAGATAGATAGATAGATAGATAGATAGATAGATAGATAGATAGATAGATAGATAGATAGATAGATAGATAGATAGATAGATAGATAGATAGATAGATAGATAGATAGATAGATAGATAGATAGATAGATAGATAGATAGATAGATAGATAGATAGATAGATAGATAGATAGATAGATAGATAGATAGATAGATAGATAGATAGATAGATAGATAGATAGATAGATAGATAGATAGATAGATAGATAGATAGATAGATAGATAGATAGATAGATAGATAGATAGATAGATAGATAGATAGATAGATAGATAGATAGATAGATAGATAGATAGATAGATAGATAGAAGCTAAATGACACTCAATGAATGGGGCTTAAGAAAAAATGAAAAGCTTACAGCACTCAGTATTCCCAGGCAGTCTCCCATCTAGGTACTGACTGAGCCCAACCTTGCTTAGCTTCTGAGATCAGACGAGATCAGGCGTTCTTTTTTTTTTTTTTTTTTTTTTTTATTGAATCATTTCATTATTTTACAAAACGAGACATTACAAACATTCATACATACATAGTATTCATACATGTGTTTATTACATAGTTTTATCAAAATTTAACAATGTTAAAAAGCTTTTTTCTTTTTATTTTTTAATTAAAGTTAATATCATTTCACAAACACATTAAAATTCGACTTAAATAAATTAAATTATATTAATTAAATACATTTGGGTAATTTGAGTTGCACCTTTTCCCAATCTACTTCTACAAATGGGTTATTATTTACAATTAAAGCATAAAAAGTTTCTGGTTCGCCTATCATGTTAAAATAGTCTAATAGGTCCTTGAATGTTTTTTTCAGTTTATTTTCAAACACATCACATACAGATATGACATTTCCTTTATGCTTTGCAATATTTTTCCTTTTTATTATTGCTTGTTTGGCCTCAGCTAAAATTATGTTTAATGCAAATGTGTTTTTTGTTTTTCCATTAAAACCAAATAAAAACAGGGGTTGCCATTCAGTCTGTTCCTCTTGTTTCTTGTTTAAAAATGCTGTTGTTATTTTCTTTATTTTTGTTAAAAAACATTTTAATTGTTCACAGTTAAAAAACATGTGTTTGAGTCCTTCATCTTCTTTAAAACATACTTTACATTTGGCGTCTTCTGCTAGTCCTATTTTGCACATTCTCATTTCATTAAAAATACAGTTATGTCTTAAAAGAAAATCAAAGTTTTCAAGCTGTAAATTTTTAAAATGTTGTCTAGTATTTTTAAAAATATCTTCTGCTTCTAGGTTTGGGAACAGCCTTCTCCAGTATTCTTTTGCTTTTGGTTCTACCCACGCTTTTTGTATTAAAACAGTGTATATTCTTTTCAAGGTACAGCTTTCAATTGGAATTGTTTCATTTTTCATTTTTACTTTGATGTTCCAAATTAAGTTTTCACTTGTTTCTTTTTTCCCTATATGTTTTTCAATTTCACTTATCCAATCCTCCGGTATTGCTTTTTTTAATTTTTCGTAGTTATTTTGAACTTGGGTTTTGTTTACTGTGTTCTCGTTGGTTTCTAGTGCATCGTATATTGCTTGCGTGGGTAGAAATCCTGATCTAACTTCATATAAAACATCTTTTACTTGGCGCACCCCTGCTTGGAACCAGTCTCTAAAAAATAGCTCTTTGCCCTCATTTAAAATCATTGGGTTAAAAAACAGCGGCTGGTTTAAAAACTGGTTCCTTTCCTTTACCTCTATTTCTATAAAATCCATAAAATCTCTCCATGCTCTAAAAGCTTCTTTATAAAACTCTGGTATGTTTTGTGTCATTTGCTCATTCATTTTCATGCTTAAAACATTAAAATCCATCCCTCCTCCTCCACATTTGTTCATTATTTCTCTAAAACTATCCTTCCGTGCTTGTTCATCTTGATTTAAAAATGTTCTTATCATTTTAATTCTCAGTGCTTTTATTCTTGTAAAAACATCTAAAAGTTTGAGTCCTCCTTTCTCTACTGGCCCTATTATAGTGTCATATGCAATTTTGGCTGGTTTTCCATCCCATAAAAAGTTTAAAACGATCGCTTTTATTCTTTTTAAAGCCCAATGAGGTATACTAGTGACATTAAGAGCATACCAAGCTTTGGATAAAAACAGTGTGTTTAAAATCAGTACCTTCCCTTTTAAAAATACTTCTCTCTGTTTCCAAAAATGTAATCTGTTTTCCATCTTTTTTAAAATCTCCTCCCAAATTTCATCCCTTACTTTGATTTCATTTTCCCCCATTCTGATTCCCAAGATTTTAAGCTGTGTTACCTCTTTAAATTGTATTTCTGTAGGTTTTGAGTCTGTTTTCCCTATTTTCATGTCAACCGTTTTTTCTTTATTAACTCTGGCCCCTGTCCCTTTACAGTATTTTTCAAAAGTCTCCATAGCTTTCTGAATGCTCTTAACGTCCCTTAGTGTTAGTGTTGTGTCGTCTGCATACTGAAATATTTTATGTTCTTTTGTTAATAAGATCCCTTTTGTTTCTCTGTCAGCACTGATAGCCAAACCCAGGGGTTCTGCTGCTAATGTATATAGCAGCGCTGACAGAGGACATCCTTGTCTTATTGATCTCGTTATTGGTATAAACTTTGTTAAAAAACCATTAATCTTTACACAACTGTGTATGTTTGAATAGAGACATCTCAGCCACTGTACAAAAATGCTTCCAAATTCAAATGTTTCTATTAAATTAAATAAATATTCATGTTCTACTCTGTCGAAGGCTTTTTCAAAGTCTATGCTTATTATGTATCCTGTTTTTTTATTTTCCTTCATGTGCCATATTATATCCCTGATGTTACTCACCGTGTCTGAGATGTCTCTATTCAACACTCCGTACGCTTGGTTTGTTGTTATTATTCCTGTTAATACTTTTTTTAACCTGTTTGCTAAAATTTTTGCTATTATTTTATAATCCGTGTTAAGCATGCTGATCGGTCTATAATGTTTTAAAAGTCTTTTATCTCCGTTTTTCTTATATACAATTTTTATCATTCCTAATTTCATACTCCTACTTAGTTCTCCTTTTTGTTGAATCTCATTAAAAACTTCTAGTAAAATCGGAGTTAAAACACTTTTAAAAACCTTGTAAAATTCGCTTGGTAGGCCGTCCAGCCCTGGACTTTTACCACTATTTAACTGTGATATTGCTTCTTCTATTTCTTCTTCTGTTATTTCCTTGTTGCACATCACTTTGTCTTCCTCTGGCACTTTTTTTTGTATCTGATTTAATAGAAACTGTTTGTTTGTATTATTTACTCCTTTTTTTTTAAACATGTTTTTATAAAAGTCAGCCACTGTTTCTAATATTTCATTTGTTTCTTTTACTTCTATTGTGTCATTTTTATTTTTATTTTTTTTTTTTTTTTTTCTTAAATTTTTACCCCTTTTTCTCCCCTTTTAGCGCATCCAATTGTTCAATTAGCATCGTGCTTCCTCTCTGTCTATGCCGAACCCTGCCCTGACGGAGGTGATTGAAGCTAACCCGTATCCCCTCCGAAACACGAGCAGCAGCCAGATGCATCTTTGCCACCCACACATTGACGAGTTTGGCGCCACCTAGCATTGCATGCGGAGAGACACACCCTAAGGGCACCCTCTCCCATCTCTGTGTAAACGCCTCCAATCAGCCGGCAGAGAACGCAATCGCATTCTGACAGAGAGAGACCCACATCCGGTTCTTTGTCCCACCCCCCACATGAGCAACCGGCCAATCGTTGCTCATATAGCCACTCAGCTTCGAACCGGTAAAGCAAGGCTGGATTCGATACCACGCTTCTCAGAATCCAGCCCTGGTTGCAGCGCGTTTCTTTTTACCGCTGCGCCACCTGAGCGGCCTTATTGTGTCATTTTTTAAAATACTTTTAATCATGTTCGCTTTTTGTTTTGTCTTTTCTAGGTTAAAAAAGAATTTGTTGCACTTTTCTCCCTCTATCATATATTTTATTCTACTTCTTATCATTGCTCCCCTGTATTTTTGTTCTTCTATATTTTTCAGTTCTTCTTCTAGATTTAGCACTTTGTTTAAGTCCCCTGCTCCTGTAGCTACTTTAGCTAGTTCATGTTTTTTTGTATCATATTTTCGTTGGCTCTTTTCATTCTTTGTAATTTGTGTTCTATTGTGTAGTTTTTTATTTGTAACTTTAGATTGTCCCACCATAAAAATTTTTCGTTGATAAAAAGTTGATCTTTAATGCTATTTACTATGATGTTTTCTACTTCTATTTTGTACAAACTGTTTTTTAAAATATCTGTATTTAAAACCCATACACCTTTTCCTCTTTCTATTTTGTCCATATCTATCTGAATAAATAAAAGCTCATGGTCACTCAGTGTGGTCTTTTTATAAAAAAAAACCTTTTACATTATTTTCCATGTCTTTGTTACATAAAAATAAATCTATTCTGCTTTGTTTCAAACTTCCTTGCACTATTTGTCTTCTGGAGAAGTCAATTGTTCCCTTGTTTCTTCTTCTCCAGACATCTACCAGGTAACATTTCTGTACTATTTTATTTAAACTGTCTCTGCCTTTGTCTTCTTTATATATCATTGCACTGTCTATATCAATTCTATTTAAAACTGTGTTAAAATCACCAATTAAAATCACATTGTTCCATTTTTCCATTAAGGTGTCTAAGTTATTATAAAATGCCTTTTTACTATATTCCTCATCCGACCTTCTTTGTCTTTATACAATTCTTCTATTTTGTTCCCTACTTCTTTTTTGATTAGTGTTGCTACTCCTCTTTTCCTTTTTGTGTCGTTGTTAAAAAATATATCACCATTCCATTTTTGTTTAAAACATTCTACTATTTTTTCATCCCACATTGTTTCCTGTAAACATATTATGTCCGCTTTTTCTGTCTGTGTTTTTAACTTCTCTAATTTTTGTGGACAGCTTAATCCTCTTATGTTAATTGTCACTACACTCAACATAAGAAGAATGAATAGTTTTAATAGGTTTACATTCATTTTTTCTCTTCTGATAGTAACTCTTCCTCCCTCTTTTTTCCCATTTTCTCTTTGATTTCTTGCCTTCTTTTCTTCTGTTTTTCTAGTACCTTTGCTATATTTAGCTGTTTTTTACCACTTTTCATGTTTTTTGTTAAGTAGTGTATTTTCTTTACATCTTTTGTAGTGTCTTTTGATTTAATCTGATCATTTCTTACTATTTCCATTTGTTCCTCTTGGTTATACTGCTGTGCCCAGTCCATGCTGTCTTCTCCTTCTGCTGTTTGTGTGTTTTCTTCTCCTTTTGTCTGTTGGTCTTTGTCGTCATCACATTCTTTATGTTGAGCTTGTTGTTGTTCTTGTGCTGTGTTGTCCTCTGTTGTTGTCTTTGGTGTTTCTTCTACCGTTTCTTCATGTGCTTGCGCTGTTTCTTCAGTTGTGTTTTCTTGTGTTTGCTTCTGTGGGGGGGTCCCCGTACCCTCTGCTGCTTCATCTTCATGTTGCCCCATCTCTTCCTCCGGTTCACAGACACAACGGATTAGAGCCTTGTTGCAGTCAGGGCATCTTGTCGCTTGGCACTCTCTGGCAAAGTGGCCCTGCTCCAGGCACTCCCTGCATGTGAACTGGGGACAGCTTCGCATCACATGACCTGGGCTCATGCAGAGTCTGCAGACCTTGACCTGTTTGTCATGTATGACCCGATAATACTGCGGACCATCCCCAGTTTCAAATCTTGCACTGTAGGGTAGTGATACCACTTCCTTCGGGAACTTCACTCTAATGAATCTTGTTCCATCAGCTACCGTTGTGCCTGGGTAGAAGCGGCGACGAATCGGGAGGATCGGGGTTACCCCCCACTTCATCAGTTTACACAAGATTTCTGCATCATCTGTATATGTTGGCAAGTTTAGAAACGACACCATCATTTCTTTTGCACACAGCTTTCTGATATCATAGTTATGTCCTTTAATTGTTAATCCATCTAATAGAAGCTCACAAGACTGTTCACTGTCCAAAGTTATTTCAAACTCATTGTTTTGTCTTGGTCTTAGTCCTATTAGTTTCCCTGGTCCAAGTATCTTGTCCAGTTCTTTTATTAAATCACCGACTGTTAACTCGTCGTTTGTCATGCTCGGTTCAATTATTAGCGTTGCTTCTTTTCGGTACTCATGTTGGTATTTTGGTTTCAGATTAAATCCATTGTTCTGTGTCTCCTTGCTCTTTTTGTTTACTCCTTGTTTTTCAATTTCATTTTCCTTCCCAGAAATAGCATCATTTTTTGGGGTGTCCATTCTCTTTGTCCGTTGATCCTTTTCCGTGTCAAAACCTTGTAATCCATCCATCTCTAACATAGTCTTTGTAGGGTGATCCTTTATCCATTGTCCTGTTTCGGTAGCTGAGTTCAAGCCGTTTGATCCATCCATTTTTTTTTTTTTTTTTTTTTTTTAAAGAAAATACAGGCTCCCCAAGCAGAAAAGCTGCCGGGGAGCTAAAACAAAAGAAAACTGTAAAAGAAACTTATTCCAAAAACAACTTTCTGTCAAAAAAACAAAATATAACCAAACAAAGAAAAGGTGTGGGAGAGCCTTTCCCTCCCAAACTGCAGGTCAGAGTTCACTTCCTGTTATCACTAGGAGGCGCGATCAGGCGTTCTCAAGGTGGTTTGGCCGTATGCGAAAGAGGCTGGATTTCAAGGCCTGTTGTAGCTTGCCAGCCAGCTAACTGAGTGGTAGCTAGCTGTCTGTGCTGGAACTAAAGGCAAGGCCTTTCATAGATAGATAGATAGATAGATAGGTAGATAGGTAGGTAGGTAGGTAGGTAGGTAGGTAGGTAGGTAGGTAGATAGAAGCTAAATGACACTGAATGAATGGGGCTTAAGAAAAAATGAAAAGCTTACAGCACTCAGTATTCCCAGGCGGTCTCCCATCTAGGTACTGACTGAGCCCAACCTTGCTTAGCTTCTGAGATCAGACAAGATCAGGCGTTCTTTTTTTTTTTTTTTTTTTTTTTTTTTTTTTTTTTTTTTATTAGATTTTAAACATTACATTTCAATACATTAAATATTAATACATTTAAAAGGGCTTTGTTACAATAACCATGAAAAAAAACAATTGTAAAAAAAATTCATTTCCTTACATATTCATATTTTACAGTATATCATGTTCTTCATGACAATCCGGTAAAACCACATTACATTCTTTAACATTGAAAATAATAAAGGGATTATTAACCAATACCAATTCTTCAAAATCACTTAATTTTGATTCATTATAAAAATAATAGTATAAGTCTTTAAAAGTGTTTTGAAGTTTTTGCTTAAATATCTGACACATTGGTACAACAGCTCCTCTTTGTTTAGTTATTATTTTACGTACATATATTGAGTATCTTGCTACTGACAAAATAAGGTTTAAAACAAATTTTTTATCTGATTTAGTCTCATATCCAAACAGTACTAGGGTTTCCCATGCAGGTTGTTCCTCTTTTATGTCCTCTAAAAAATGTGTTGTTATTATTTTTAACTTTGTAATGAAACATTTTAGTTCGTCACAATAAAAAAACATATGCTTTAGACCTTCATCCTCTTTAAAACATATTTTGCATGTTGGGGTTTCTGACAAGTTTATTTTATATAATCTTAATTCGTTAAAAATTGTATTGTGTTTTAGTAAAAAAATCAAAATTTTGCAGCTGTAAGTTTTTATAGTTTTGGTATGTGTTTTTCCAAATGCTTTTAACATCTAAATCCGGGTACAACCTGCTCCAGTATGCATTAGCTTTTGGTTGTTCTGATATTTTTCCTAGTAGAAGTTCATAAAAGGTTTTTAGTTTGCATTGCTCAAATTCTTTTGTTTTCTTTTTTGTTTGTACTTTTATTTTTGGTTCATGATTTTCTTCTTCACTTTTATTTCCCTCAATTTCTTGTATCCATTCAGGAGGTAGTGCTTGTTTTATTGTTTGATATTGTTTTTCAATTTGCTCTTGGCTTATTTGAAATTCTTTTGCATTTATTAAGTCAAAACATGCCTGTGTTGGTAAAAATCCTGGTATAAATTCATAAAAAATGTCTTTCACTTGTCTTATTCCTGCTTGGAACCAGCTCTTTATATGCTTGTCTTTATTATTCAGTTTTATGTTTTGGGTTAAAGAAAAGGGGTTGATTTAGGATCTGGTTACTTCCTTTTGGATTAAAAACAATAAAATCCATAAATTAATTCCAAGCTCTAAAAACCTCTTTATAAAACTCAGGTATGTCATGTATCATGTCTTCTTTTATTTTCATGTATAGAGTGTTTGTTTTCATGTCTTCTCCCCCGCATTTTTTTAAGATTGTTCTGAAATACTCTTTCCATCCTTGTTTGTTGCTGTCAAAAAATTTTCTTATCATTTTTATTCTCATTGCTTTTATTCTTGTTTCAATGTCAATTAATCCCAGGCCTCCTTCCTTTTTCTGTCCAATTATTGTATTGTATGCTATTTTCGATGGTTTACCATCCCATAAAAAGTTGATAATAAAAGCTTTTATTTGTTTTAAAACCCATTGTGGAACACTGGTGACGTTGAGAGTATACCATGCTTTGGAAAGGAACAACGTGTTGAGAATTAAGATTTTCCCACCTAAAAACAATTGTCTCATTTTCCAGAAATTTAGTCTAGTTTTCATTTTAGTTAAAATATCCTCCCAGATTATTTCTCTATCTTTTTTCTCATTCCCTCCCATCCTTATGCCTAAAATTTTAAAAGTATTTTCCTCTTTAAAAGGTATTGTGTCTGGCAAATTCTGGACTTTCCCTATTTTTATGTACACGGTTTTCTCCATGTTGATCTTTGCTCCTGACCCATTACAAAATTGTTTTAAGATTTTTATTGAATTCTGTACGCTCTCAATGTCATGCACTATAAACGTTGTATCGTCAGCATATTGAAAAATTTTTTGTTCTGTTTTGTTCATTAAGATTCCTTTTATGCTTTTTTCTTCGTTAATTGCTAGTCCTAGTGGTTCAGCAGCTAGTGTGTACAGTAGTGCTGATAGTGGGCATCCTTGTCTTATTGATCGTATAATTAAAATAAAATCTGTTAAAAAACCATTTACTTTTATGCAACTCATAGTGTTTGTATATAGACATTTTATCCAGCTTTTAAAATTCTCTCCAAACCCATATGTTTCTAAAAGATTAAAAAGGTAACTGTGTTCTATCATGTCAAATGCTTTTTCAAAGTCAACGCTTATGATATATCCTTCTAAGTTTCTCTCTTTCATGAACCATATGGTGTCTCTTATGTTAATCACTGTATCTGAAATGTTTCTTCCTAAAACACTATATGTCTGATTTGTTGTTATGATTTGTGGTAGTATTTCTTTTAATCTGTTTGCTAATATCTTTGCTAAGATTTTATAGTCTGTATTTAAAAGGCTTATTGGTCTAAAATTTTTCAGATCGTTTTTGTTTCCTTTCTTTTTATAGATTATTTTAATTAAACCTTTTTTCATACTTTCTGCTAACTGTCTGTTTTCTTGTATTTCTTTAAAAACAGTAAGTAAGATTGGTGTTAAAATAGGTTTAAAGGTTTTATAGAACTCAGATGGTAGACCATCTAGACCTGGGCTTTTGCCATTGTTAAGGATGTCTATTGCTTTTTCTATTTCATTTTCAGTGATTTCATCGTCACACATCTCTTTATTTTCTTCTGTTATTTTAGTTTTTATTCATTTAAAAAAGTTTCCTCTTTAGTTATCTCTCTGTTTTTAAAGAGATTTTCGTAGAAATTGTATGTTTCTTTGAAGATGTCTTCTTTTTTATCTTTTAATTTCCCATCTTTTCCTTTTATATTTTTGATTTTATCTGCATTCCTTTTAGTTTTTTCTAGGTCAAAAAAGAATTTGTTACATTTTTCACCTTCTATTGCATATTTTGTTCTACTTCTAATCATTGCCCCTTTACATTTTTCTTCTATTATTTGATTTAATTCTTCTTCTAGTCTCATTATTTTCCCCAGATCTTCTTGAGAGTTTGTATCTTTTTCTAGCTCTTTTTGTAGCTCTTTTCTTATATTTACCTCTTTGTCTCTTTTTATCTTTTGTTTTTTCCTTCCATATTCAATTGCATAGTTTTTAATATTTCTTTTAAGGTTGTCCCACCATATTCTTTTATCTTCTACAAAAGTGTTACATTTAAAATTGTTTAAAATAATGTTTTCTATTTCTGCTTTAAAAATAAAATCTTTTAGGAATTCGGTGTTTAATATCCATGTTCCAGGTCCTATTTTAATTTTGGTAAAGTCTATTTTTATTTCTAGAATTTCATGGTCACTTTCTGTGTATTTTTTATAACTTGCTTTTTCGACGTTACTTTCATATTGCTTATTTGCTAGACATAAATCAATTCTGCTTTGTTTTAGTATTCCATTTACTATTTGTTTTCTTGAGAAGTCTCGTCTATCTTTATTTCTTTTTTCCCATAATTCTACAAAATTATGTTCTTGCATTAATTTGTTCAATTCATTTCTTCCTTTGTCTTCTCTAAAAACCATTGTATTGTCTATGTCTGTTCTTTTTAAAGCCGTGTTAAAATCTCCTATTATAATGACATTATTCCATTTGTTTACTAAATTGTTTAAATGTAGAAAAAAAAATTAATTTTCATATTCTTCATTGAGTGCATGTATATTACAAATTGTTATGTTTTTTTCTTCTGTTTGTATTTCGGAAACTATAATCCTTCCTTCCCCATCCGTATGTATTACTTTTGCTGTTTGATAAAAATCTCTTTTTAACAAAATCGCTACACCTCTTTTTTGGTTGGGGTCATTGTTAAAGTATAAATCACCATTCCACCATTTTTTAAATACATTTATCTGTTCATCTGTCCATTTTGTTTCCTGTAAACATGTGATATCATTTAATTCTATTATTTTGGTAAGTTTCTTGTACTTTTCGATCCTGCTCAGTCCTCTCGCATTCAACGATGCTATTAATAAAGTGCTCATAAGATTGAGCAGGAAAGAGTGTTTGTTAGTCATCTTCATTTGTCTTTAATCCTCTTCTTTTCATTTTTAGCAACTCATGTCTTTTTACTGCTTCCGTTACGTTGGGTATTATTTTTTTGTTGCGCGCCGGTTCGGTTGACTTACCGGTAAGGGCCGTTCTTCTTCCACCTCTTCTCGCTCTCTCTTGTTTGTCTCATTGGCTTTTTCGTCATTTTTTCCTGTTTCTGCTTGTTTGATGTCCATTCCTGTGTTGATTTCTTGTGATGTTTGTGTCCATATCATCTCCTGTATGTGTTCTGCTGATGCTTGTTCCTGTGTATCATCATAGTTCTCTTTTTCTTCTGTTTGACGTTCTGTTTTGTCTATTCCCTTCCTTGTTTGGGGTTGATAGTTTTCCTCATCTGTCTGTCCGATATCCATTTCCTCAGCTTTTCCTTCTTGGTGGGTTTCTTCTTCATCTTCCGCTACATGGTGCCGCTCATCTGCAACCGACTCATTCTCACAGTTACATCTGATCATTGCTCGGTTGCAGTCCGGGCACCTTACTGCATCGCAGTCCCGAGCATAGTGTCCCTGTTCCCAGCACTCTCTGCACAAGAACTGGGGACAGTTTTTTATTACATGTTCTGCGGACATGCAGAGCCTACATATTTTAACTTGTCGGTCATGGATGACTCGAAAGTATTGCGGCCCGTCCCCAGTTTCGAACCGTGCGCTATAGGGAAGGGACACTACCTCTTTTGGGAACTTCACTTTTATGAAACGCGTTCCGTCAGCAACTAAGGTGCCCGGATAGAAGCGGCGCCTAAGCGGTAGAATCGGTGTTACTCCCCACTTCATCAGTTTTTGTAATATTTCTTCATCGGGAGTGTATGTTGGCAGATTTAGAAAAGATACCATCATCTCCATGGAGGTCAATCTTCTGACGTCGCACATATGTCCTTCAATTTCTATCCCGTCCAGAAGTTCATCACACATCATTTCTTTGTCCAGTGTTAATTCTATTTCATTATTATGTCTGCGTCGAAGTCCTATCAGTTTTCCGGGTCCCAATTTGTCATTTATAATTTTAATTATATTGTTTGTTGTTACATTCATCCCTCCATTTAATTCAATAATCAGTGTTGATTCTTTTTTATATTCTTTCTGATGATTTGCTTTAATTCTTACTTGATCATATAGCTGCATCCTTTCTTGTATCTTTTTTTTCCAGTCCTCTGTCTTCTCTCTGTCTGCATGTGTCCTTCTTTGTTGATCATCCTTCTTTGGTTCAGCTTTGTCTGAGGTTGTATTTCCCTTCTTGTCTGTTGTTTTCTCTTTTATATCCTTGTTTGATTCAGATTGCATTTGATGATTAATTATTCCACTTGTTTTTGAGTTATCTTCATTATGTAGTCCGTTTTCTTTTTCTCTGTGTCCTTCGTCCATGCTGTTGTCATTAGCCGTGTTGTCCTGTTTTGTTGGTGAGTAATCCATAGCTCTTTGTTTTTTATTCAGTCCAGGGTCGTTTGCCAGTTTATCCATTTAAGGGAAAGAAAGAAAAGAAACCGACCCCCAAGCAGTCAATCTGCTGGGGGGCAGAAAGAAAAGAAACAATCCAAAAACAAAGAATATACTAAAACTGAAAACTCAAATTAAACAAACAAACAAAGGATCACAATGGGAGAGCCTTTCCCTCCCAAACTGCAGTTGTAAAGTGTCTCACTTCCTGTCACCACTAGGAGGCGCTATCAGGCGTTCTCAAGGTGGTTTGGCCGTAAGCGAAAGAGGCTGGATTTCAAGGCCTGTTCTAGCTTGCCAGCCAGCTAACTGAGTGGTAGCTAGCTGTCTGTGCTGGAACTAAAGGCAAGGCCTTTCAGAGATATGGATGGATGGATGGATGGATGGATGGATGGATGGATGGATGGATGGATGGATGGATGGATGGATGGATGGATGGATGGATGGATGGATGGATGGATGGATGGATAGATAGATAGATAGATAGAAGCTAAATGACACTGAATGAATGGGGCTTAAGAAAAAATGAAAAGCTTACAGCACTCAGTATTCCCAGGCGGTCTCCCATCTAGGTATTGACTGAGCCCAACCTTGCTTAGCTTCTGAGATCAGACGAGATCAGGCGTTCTCAAGTTCTTTTCTTTATTAACCATTTAAATGTACATTACAACAAACATTTTAACTTCATAAATTAAACATTTAAATAATCAAATAAATATTTTACATGAAAATATTACATTTGAAACCATTAAAAAATAACAATCGGTACATTACATTCAAAAATTCAGACATGAACATGCCGGTAGATTTACTTTAACTCCACTCCATGTCATTTCAAAAAAGCAGTTTGTTTTTACAAATATATTTTCGAAAACTTCTACTTTTCCATTCATTTTATAAAACTCATAAAACATCCTTAAAAAATACTCCAGTTTCTTTTCATATATTACACACATTTTGACAGACAGTTGCTTATATTTCCTTATATTGCGTCTTAAATATATCGTATATCTAGCAACCGCTAAAATAGTGTTTAGGATCAGTGTATTCTTGCTTTTACTATTAAAACCAAATAAAAACAGAGTTTCCCAATTAAAATCATTTATCTTGTCCCCCAATAAATCTCTGACCATTCTCTTTAATTTCAGTATAAAACATCTAATTTCTTTGAACTCAAAGAACATATGTTTTATGTTTTCTACTTTATTTTCGTCGCATACTTTACAATTTGGATTATCACTAAGTTTAAATTTGTGTAATCTCTGTTCATCATAAATGCAGTTATGTTTTAAGTAAAAGTCGAAGTTCTCTAAAATTAGCAGCTTTGGTCCTGTGTAAGGTTCCCATATGCTCTTTATCTCTAGATCAGGATACATCTTACTCCAATATAATCTCGCCCTGGGTTCTACCCACGCTTTGGCTACAAATATCTCATTAAAAGTTCTTAAAACACAGTTATTTATCTGGATTACATCTTTTTCAAATTTCACTTCTATTCTCATGTTTTTGTTTTCTTCATTATTTTCTATCTTTTTAATCCATTCTTCCGGTATTGCTTGTTTTAAAATTCCATATTGTTTTTCGATGCCATCTTTGTTTTCTATCTCTTCATTCTCTTCTATAAAGTCTATAATTGCCTGTGTGGGTAAGAACCCTGGGCGAAATTCATATAAAACATATTTTATCTGTTTAACACCTGCTTCAAACCAGTTTTTAAAAAACAGTGAACACTCATTAAAAAGTATCTGTTTGTTTAAAAAAATTGGTTGATCTAAAAGATGTTTTCTCCCCTCCACTTTAAAAATGATATTGTCCATAAAATCACCCCAAGCTCTAAAAACCTCTTTATAAAAGTCCGGCACATCCTGACACATGTTCTCTTTTATTTTCATGTATAAAACATTTGTGTTCATGTCTCTTCCTACACAATTATTCATATAAAAATTAAAAATCTTTTTCCAAACATGTTCTTCCTCGTTTAGATATTTTTTAATTACTTTTACCCTTAGACTTTGTTTTCTTATAAAAATGTCTAAAAGTCCTGCTCCGCCATCCTTCTTTTTCCCTATTAATGTATCATACGCAATTTTTGCCGGTTTTCCCTCCCATAAAAAATCAAGTATTGTCCTTTTAACTTGTTTGACCACCCACATCGGCATGCTTACTACCCCGGCCGCATACCACATTTTTGATAAAAACAATGCATTAATTACTAGGACCCTCCCTTTTAAAAATAAATTCCTTCTTCTCCAATTATTTAGTTTTTTCTGCATCTTGTTTAATGTTTCTTCCCATATGATATCTCTTATTTCGCTTTCATCTTCCCCTATGTATATTCCTAAAATTTTTATCTTCTCTTTTACTTCGTTAAAATTAATGTCTTTAGGTAAAATCTCGGCATTGCATAGTCTCATGTATTGTGTTTTCTCTTTATTTACATATGCTCCAGATCCTTTACAGTATCTATCTAAGATTTTCAGTGCTCTATTTATACTATCAATATTTTTTAAAATCAGTGTTGTGTCATCAGCATATTGAAATATTTTCTCTTGTTTTTCTGTACCTTCTATAAAAATTCCTTGAATGTCCTCGTTTGCACTAATGGCCAAACCAAGCGGTTCCGCCACTAAAGTGTATAAAAGTGCAGATAGAGGACAGCCCTGGCGTATTGATCGTGTTACCGAGATAAAATCCGTTAAAAAACCATTAACCTTTACGCAGCTGTATGCGTCAGAGTAAAGACATTTTAACCACCGTTTAAAACTTTCCCCAAACCCAAAAGCTGTTAAAACATCAAAAAGGTATTTGTGATCTACTTTATCGAAAGCTTTTTCAAAGTCTACACTAATTAAATATCCTTTTATCTTTTTTGTTTTCATATACCATATGGTATCCCTTATATTGCTTATTGTGTCTGCAATGTCTCTATTTAAAACTCCATATGCTTGATTCGTTTTTATGATGTCCGGTAAAACCTTTTTTAAACGATTTGCTAAAACCTTTGCTAAAATTTTGTAGTCTATAGGTAGGTCTATATTGTATTAGATCAGACTTATCCCCTTTATTCTTAAAAATCATCTTAATCATACCTTTTTTCATTTGTTGTGTGACTTCTCCTTGTTTATATATTTCATTAAATAATTTAGCTAAAATTGGGATAAAAGTGGTTTTAAAAGCTTTATAAAATTCCGCTGTAAAACCATCTATTCCTGGACTTTTCTTATTTTTTAAAATATCTATTACTTCCTCTAATTCCTCTTCTTCTATCGCTTTGTCACACATTTTTCTATCCTCATCTTTAAGTTTCGTTTTAATATGTGTTAATAAAAAGTTCTTTTCTTCTTCTTCTATTTCTGTTTTTGTGAATAAATTGGAATAAAAACTGTGCACCTCTTTTAAAATTCCTTCTGTTGTTTTAACCTCTCTTCCCTCCTTTGTTTTGATTACTTTCATTTCATCCGCTTTTTGTTTTGTTTTTTCTAGCTCAAAGAAATATTTGGTGCATTTTTCCCCCTGCATCATATACTGTGCTTTGCTCCTGATCATTGCTCCTCTGAAACTTTTTTCTTCTAGTTCTTTTAATTTTTCTTCTAGTATTAAGATGTTCCCGACATCTCCTTTATTCTTTTCTATCTTTTTTAGTTCATTTTCTAGTTCTTCCGTTTTACTGATCTCTATGCTTCTTTTGATCTGTCTCATTTTTATCCCATATTTTATTGCATCATATTTTAGGTTATCCCACCATACTCCTATTTCTTGTTTGTATAAAATATCTTCTTTACTGTTTTCAACTATGTTTTTAATTTCAATTTTAAATATTTCATCTTGTAGATGCTCTGCGTTAAAAGCCCACACTCCTGACCCTCGCACTACTTCATTAAAATCAAATTTCGCCGTTATAAAATTATGATCACTAAAATTGTATTTTTTGTATTCTATTTTTTCCATGTTTGCCTTTATTTTTTCAGCGCTTAATAAAAAGTCTATCCTGCTTTGTTTCCGTTTGTTTTGATATATTTCTTCCCTCAAATAGATTCTTTTTTCAGGATTATTCTGTCTCCATACATCTACTATATTGTGTTTATTCATTAAAATTTTTAATTGTTCTCTTCCTGTGTCGGTTCTAAAATTCATTTCGTCGTTGATATCTATTTTACTAAAAACAGTATTAAAATCTCCTATTAAAATATTCTCATCCCATTTTTCCATTAAAACACTCAAATCTTTAAAAAAGTTTTCTTTTTCTTTTACATTATTTGGTGCATGTATTGTGCATATAGTTAAACTTTTGTTATTGTTTGTTAATTTAACTTTTAAAATACGTCCATTTTTGTGTGCGTAAATTTTTTCTACCTTTTCAAAAATATCTTTTTTAATTAAAATTGCTACTCCTCCTCTTTTATTTTCTCTACTATTATGTATTAAATGCCCTTCCCACTCTTTACTTAAGTCTTCTGCTATTTCATTATTCCAAAATGTTTCTTGTAAACATAAAATATCAGTTTTATTTGTTAGGTGTATCAATCTTTTAAAATGCATAAAATCACTAATCCCCCTTACATTGATTGATGTTAAAATAAACGCACTCATTAAAAGAGTGACACACCTAAAACTTGCCATTATTCTAAATGTACTTCACTTAAAACGTCAAACATACCCGTTTTTTCTATTCTTTTCTCCTTTGCTATTTCTCTTCTTTTCCTCTGTTTTTCCAAAGCTTTTATTATGTTTGGTTGCGGTTTAGTCTTTCTTTTTGTCCCTTCAGTTGTCCTCGCCATTTGTTCTGTTTTAAAAACGTTGTCAATTCCTTTACTGTCTGTCTCTTTTGTGTTGTCTGTGTCCATTGTTTCCTCTTCTTCTTCTTTGTTGTCTGTTTCTTGTTCCATTTCTATTGTTTTAGTTGTGTCTTCTTTTGTATTGTCGTCCCCATTCTCTGTCTGTTCTTTAGCTGTTGTTTTCTCGTTTGTCTGTGTTTCCTGTTCTGTTTCTTCTTCTATGTTTGTCTGTTCTTGGTTTCTTTTTTCTCCCGTTTCAGTCTCTCTCTCCGATGTTTCAGTTTCTGTACATACACAGCTTATTAGTGCGTGGTTGCACACTGGGCATTTTGTTGCTCCGCAGTATCTTGCGTAATGCCCCTGCTCCATGCACTCACGTCATGTGAAATTCGGACAGTCTCTCATTATGTGGTCCGGGCTTGTACACAATCTGCACATCTTTATTTGTCTGTCGTGTATTACCCTAAAATATTGTGGTCCTTCCGCTGTTTCCAGCTTCACGCTGTATGGCAAGGAGATGACCTCTTTAGGGAATCTAACTTTTAAGAATCTTGTTCCGTCCGCTACAGTCGTTTCTGGGTAAAATCTTCTCCTGATTGGGAGTATAGGAGTCACTCCCCAACTTATCAGTTTTTGTAATATTACTCTGTCTTTTAGATATGCCGGTAGGTTTAAAAATGAAACCATCAGTTCACTCGAACATAGTTTTCTTATTTCACACAATTTGTCTTTTATAATTAGTCCATCTATTAGTTTTTCAGCATCCTCTTCATCTTCTAATGTAATTTCGAATTCCTTGTTTTGTCTGCTTCTCACTGCCAGTAGTTTGCCGAATCCGATTTCGTTATCCACTGCTTTGATTATATCCATCGCCGTCAGGTTTATAATACCTCCCGTTTCCACGATAACCGTTGCTTCTTTTTGGTAGTTCCTTTGTTGTCTTGATCTTTGCGTGTATTCTCGTCTTTGTTTTGTGTTTTCCGCTGTATTGCCATCTTTTCCATTTTGTTGTTTTCCTTTGTTTTTTGTTTCTAGGGTAATCCTTTCCATAGTCTGTTTTTTCGTTCCTAGTTCATTTTCCGTATATCTGTCCATATTCTGCGTCTTGTTCAAGTCCGTGTCCATATTGCATTGTCCAGTGTTCCATTCCATTGTCAAAGCCGTTGTTGTCATTTTTGTTGAAAATACACAAACCTAAATAAATAAATAGCTCCCCAAGCAGTATTTCAGCTGGGGGGCTTTAACTAAATCAATAAAACTGCAAGTAGGTTCCAAAAAATAACTAGTTAACAAATAATAAGTATAAATTAGACAAACAATGGGAGAGCCTTTCTCTCCCCTCTGCACCTTTCACTTCCTGTTCACTCCGTGGGCGTGGTCAGGCGTTCTCAAGGTGGTTTGGCCGTAAGCGAAAGAGGCTGGATTTCAAGGCCTGTTCTAGCTTGCCAGCCAGCTAACTGAGTGGTAGCTAGCTGTCTGTGCTGGAACTAAAGGCAAGGCCTTTCATAGATAGATAGATGGATGGATAGATGGATGGATGGATGGATGGATGGATGGATGGATGGATGGATGGATGGATGGATGGATGGATGGATGGATGGATAGATAGATAGATAGATAGATAGATAGATAGATAGATAGATAGATAGATAGATAGATAGATAGATAGAAGCTAGATGACACTGAATGAATGGGGCTTAAGAAAAAATGGAAAGCTTACAGCACTCAGTATTCCCAGGCAGTCTCCCATCTAGGTACTGACTGAGCCCAACCTTGCTTAGCTTCTGAGATCAGACGAGATCAAGCGTTCTCAAGGTGGTTTGGCCGTAAGCGAAAGAGGCTGGATTTCAAGGCCTGTTCTAGCTTGCCAGCCAGCTAACTGAGTGGTAGCTAGCTGTCTGTGCTGGAACTAAAGGCAAGGCCTTTCATAGATAGATGGATGGATGGATGGATGGATGGATGGATGGATGGATGGATGGATGGATGGATGGAAGCTAAATGACACTGAATGAATGGGGCTTAAGAAAAAATTAAAAGCTTACAGCACTCAGTATTCCCAGGCAGTCTCCCATCTAGGTACTGACTGAGCCCAACCTTGCTTAGCTTCTGAGATCAGACGAGATCAGGCGTTCTCAAGGTGGTTTGGCCGTAAGTGAAAGAGGCTGGATTTCAAGGCCTGTTCTAGCTTGCCAGCCAGCTAACTGAGTGGTAGCTAGCTGTCTGTGCTGGAACTAAAGGCAAGGCCTTTCATAGATAGATAGATAGATAGATAGATAGATAGATAGATAGATAGATAGATAGATAGATAGATAGATAGATAGATAGATAGATAGATAGATAGATAGATAGATAGATAGATAGATAGATAGATAGATAGATAGATAGATAGATAGATAGATAGATAGATAGATAGATAGATAGATTAGATAGATAGATAGATAGATAGATAGATAGATAGATAGATAGAAGCTAAATGACACTGAATGAATGGGGCTTAAGAAAAAATGAAAAGCTTACAGCACTCAGTATTCCCAGGCAGTCTCCCATCTAGGTACTGACTGAGCCCAACCTTGCTTAGCTTCTGAGATCAGACGAGATCAGGCGTTCTTTTTTTTTTTTTTTTTTTTTTTTTTTTTTTTTTAGTTATTTTTATTTATTTAATAATCTTACACATAAATACAGTAAACACATAAATACATTTAAAGTTACAATAATACAAATATTCTTTATTCACATTAAAAACATTGCTTTGTTAAATTACCAGGTTCATTTAATAACACATCATGTTTTTAAGAACAATCAGGTAAAATAATCTTACATTCTTTCCAGTTAAAATCAATAAAAGGATTGTTTCTTACCACCAGTTCTTCAAATTCTAGTAATTTTGATTCATTATAAAAATAATAATATAAATCATTAAAAGTATTTTGAAGTTTTTGTTTAAAAAACTGACATATTGGTAAAACGATCCCTCTGTGTTTTGTTATTGTTCTTCGTATGTGTATAGAGTACCTTGCAACTGATAAAATGAGATTTAAAACAAACGTGTTATTTGATTTAGTTTTGTGTCCGAATAATATCAGGGGTTCCCATGATTTCTGGCATTGTACTCTCCTGGTTCAAATCCTATCTATCTGACAGGCATTTTTTCATTCGCTTGGGTAATCATGTTTCCGACACTGCTTTGGTGAAACAAGGGGTACCGCAAGGCTCTGTACTGGGGCCTCTTCTTTTCATTATTTATATCATTCCACTTGGTTCCATCATACGCAGACATGGTCTTAACTTTCACTGCTACGCAGACGATACCCAGCTCTACCTTGCCTTCAAACCATCCATCTCTTTTCCTCCCGCCTCGCTCACCTTGTGTATCCAGGAACTTCAATCCTGGCTGCATTCAAATTTCTTGCTGCTTAATCCCCTTAAGACTGAGCTTCTTTACGTGGGCACTAAAACTTCACTTTCCTCTTTCACAAACTCTCCCCTCCTCATTGGGAATGTTTCCATCACACCTTCCAGCTGTGTACGCAATCTTGGTGTTCTGTTTGACCCTCTGCTTTCATTCGGTCCTCATGTGAAATCACTATCCAAATCAGCCTTCCTTCAGCTTCGCAATATTACTCGTCTCCGTCCATATCTTTCATTTGAGGTGGCGGAAACACTGATACACGCTTTTGTCACCAGCCGTTTGGACTACTGCAATTCCTTATTGCACGGACTTCCCGCCAAAACCCTCCGTCCCCTGCAAACCATACAAAATGCAGCTGCTCGGGTCCTGACATTTACCCGAAAGTTTGACCACATCACCCCTGTTTTGGAAGAACTACATTGGCTGCCAATTTCCATGCGCATTAAATATAAAATTCTGGTCATGACTTTTAAAGCACTTCATGGTCTCGCTCCCGCCTATCTTACTAAACTCCTCACACTCCACACACCATCACGCAGACTAAGGTCATCAGACAAAAATCAGCTCTCTGTTCCTAGATTTAGGATGTCCACTATGGGTGGCAGGTCCTTCAGCGTTGCCGCCCCAACACTCTGGAACTCTCTGCCCTCGACTCTTCGCTCTATTTCTTCTCTTTCTGCTTTCAAGGTGTCTCTAAAAACTCATCTCTTCTCACAACATTTTCATTCTACTTCTTGAACTTATATCTCTAACCTATCCTTACACACTGTTGAATTGTTTTTGTTTTGTTTTTGTTTTGTCTTGTTTTGCGTGTTGTCGTTTGTTTTCACTTTTTATACTGTACAGCGACCTTGAGCTTGGTGAAAGGCGCTATATAAGTTGAACTTATTATTATTATTATTATTATTATTATTATTATGCAGGTTGTTTTTCATCTGTGTCCTCTAAAAAGTGTGCTGCTATTATTTTCAGTTTTGTATTAAAACATTTTAGTTCATTACAATAAAAGAACATATGTTTTAGACCTTCGTCTTCCTTAAAACAGATTTTGCATATTGGGGTTTCTGATAGTTTTATTTTATATAGTCTTAGTTCATTGAAAATTGAAAAAATCTAAGTTTTCCAATTGTAAGTTTTTATATTTCTGGTATGTATTTTTCCATATGTTTTTTACTTCTAAGTCTGGATATAGTCTGCTCCAGTACGCATTTGCTTTGGGCTCTACCCACATTTTTTCCAGTAATAGTTTATATAAAGTTTTTAGTTTGCATTCTTCAATTTCTTTTGTTGTCTTTTTTGTCTGTACTTTTATTTTAGGTTCATGATTTTTTTCTTCTTTTTTATTTTCCTCAATTTCTTTTATCCATTCAGACGGTATTGCTTGTTTTATTGTTTGATAGTGTTTTTCAACTTGCTTTATGTTTATGTTTACTTCTTTTTCGTTAATTATATCATAGCATGCTTGCGTTGGTAAAAATCCAGGTATGACTTCATAAAAAATTTATTTTACTTGTTTTATTCCTGCTTGGAACCAGCTCTTGATAGGTACCTCCTTACTTTCTATTTTAATGTGTGGGTTAAGGAAAAGGGGTTGATTCATGATTTGGTTCTTTCCTTTTGGAATAAAAACAACAAAATCCATAAAATCACTCCATGCTTTTAAAAGCTCTTTGTAAAACTCTGGTATATCATTTATCATGTATTCTTTTAATTTCATGTATAATGTGTTTGTTTTCAAATCTTCCCCTCCACATTTATTTAAAATTATTCTAAAATATTCTTTCCATCCTTGTTTGTTCTCATCTAGAAATTTTCTTATTACTTTTACTCTCATCGCTTTTACTCTTGTTTCTATATCAATTAATCCAAGACCTCCATTCTTTTTTGGTCCTATTATTGTATTATACGCTATTTTTGATGGTTTACCATCCCATAAAAAGTCGACGATAAAAGCTTTTATTTGTTTTAAAACCCACTGTGGAACGCTGGTGACATTCAGAGCGTACCATGCTTTAGAAAGAAACAAAGTGTTGAGTATTAAGATTTTTCCCCCTAAAAATAATTGTCTCATTTTCCAGAAGTTTAATCTTGTTTTCATTTTAGTTAAAATATCTTCCCAGATTATTTCTCTATCTTTTTTCTCATTGTCTCCCATTCTAATGCCTAAAATTTTAAAACTGTTTTCTTCTTTAAAAGGTATTGTGTTTGGCAAATTTTGTGCTTTTCCTATTTTTATGTAAACGGATTTCTCCATATTGATTTTTGCTCCCGACCCTTCACAGAATTGTTTTAAAATGTTTATTGCATTATGTACGCTCTCGATGTCACTCAGTATAAAAGTTGTATCGTCGGCATATTGAAAAATTTTTTGTTCTGTTTTGTTCATTAAAATCCCTCTTATGCTTTTTTCTTCATTAATTGCAAGCCCTAGTGGTTCAGCAGCTAGCGTATATAGTAATGCTGATAGAGGGCATCCTTGTCTTATTGATCTTTTAATTGGGATAAAATCTGTTAAAAAACCATTAACTTTTACACAACTCATAGTGTTTGTATATAAAACCTTTAGCCAGCTTTTAAAATATTCTCCAAACCCCAATGTTTCTAAAAGATTAAAAAGGTAATCGTGTTCTATTCTGTCAAAAGCTTTTTCAAAGTCAATGCTTATGAGGTATCCTTCTATGTTCTTCTCTTTCATGTACCATATCGTATCTCTTATGTTGCTCACTGTATCTGAGATGTCCCTCCCCAACACACTGTATGTCTGGTTTGTTGTTATAATTTGTGGTAAAATTTCTTTTAATCTATTTGCTAAAATCTTTGCTAAAATTTTGTAATCCGTATTTAGGAGGCTTATTGGTCTAAAATTTTTTCAAATCATTTTTGTTTCCTTTCTTTTTATATATGATTTTAATTAAACCTTTTTTCATACTTTCTGTTAGCTGCCCGTTTTCTTGAATTTCTTTAAAAACGGTAAGTAATATTGGTGTTAAGATAGATTTAAAAGTTTTATAAAATTCTGATGGTAAACCGTCTAGGCCCGGGCTTTTCCCATTGTTAAGGCTGTCTATTGCTTTTTCTATTTCGTTTTCAGTGATTTCCTCATCACATATTTCTTTATTTTCCTCTGTTAGTTTAATTTTTATTTTTTCATTTAAAAGTGTTTCCTCTTCTTTATTTATTCCATTATTTTTAAAAAGTTCCTCATAAAAATGATATACTTCCTTTAAAATCTTTTCTTTTTTATCTATTATTTTCCCATCTTTTCCTTTTATATTTTTGATTAGATCTGCATTTCTCTTTGTTTTTTCTAGATCAAAAAAGAATTTGTTACATTTTTCACCATCTATCGCATATTTTGTTCTGCTTCTAATCATTGCTCCTTTGCATTTTTCTTCTATTATTTCATTTAGTTCTTCTTCTAGTTTAATTATTTTCCCCAGCTCTCCATTAGAGTTTGTATACTTTTCTAGCTCTTTTTGTAACTCTTCTCTTATTCTCATCTCTTTGTTTCTTTTTATCTTTTGTTTCTTTCTTGCATATTCAATTGCATAATTTTTGATATCTCTTTTAAGGTTATCCCACCATATTCTTTTGTTTTCTAAAAATGTGTTGCATTTAAGATTGTTTAAAATAATGTTTTCTATTTCTATTTTGAAAATAAAATCTTTTAGGATCTCTGTATTTAATATCCATGTTCCAGGTCCTCTTTCGATTTTGGTAAAATCTATTTTAATTTTTAAAAAGTCATGATCACTTTCTGTGTATTTTTTATAACTTGCTTTTAAAACATTACTTTCATGCTGCTTATTTACCAGGCATAAGTCGATTCGACTTTGTTTTAGTATTCCATTTACTATTTGTCTTCTTGAGAAGTCTCGTTTATCTTGATTTCTTTTTCCCCATATTTCTACTAAATTATGTTCTTGCATTAATTTGTACAATTCATTTCTTCCTTTGTCCTCTTTAAAAACCATTGTATTGTCTATGTCAGTTCTTTTTAAAGCAGTATTAAAATCTCCTATTAGAATGACATTATTCCATTTAATCATTAAATTGTTTAAATTTAAGAAGAATGTTTTTCTTTCATATTCTTCATTAGGTGCATGTATATTGCAGATTATTATATCATTTTCTTCTGTTGTTATTTTAAGCACTAAAATCCTGATCTGTATGCATTACTTTTGCTGTTTGACAAAACCCTCTTCTTATTAAGATCGCTACTCCTCTTTTTTGATTTGGGTCATTGTTATAGAATAATTCACCATTCCACCATTTTTTAACTATATTTATCTGGTCATTGTTCCATTTCGTTTCTTGTAAACATATGATATCATTCAATTCTATTTGTTTTATAAGTTTCCTGTATTTTTCTATCCTGCTCAATCCTCTTGCATTCAAGGATGTTAACAGTAAGATGCTCATAAGATTGAGCAGGATAAAATGTATGCTAATCTTCATCATTTTTATTCATTCCTCTTCTTTTCATTTTTAATAACTCGTGTCTTTTTAACGCTTCTTTCACATTAGGTATTACTTTTTTAGTTGAGCGGCGGCTTATTTGACTCACCGGTGTGAAAAGTTCTACTTCCATCTCTTCTCTTTCTCTTTTGTTTGTCTCACTGGTTTTGTCTTCAGGTTTTTCTGTCTCTGCTTCTTTTGTGTCCATTCCTGTGTTAGGTTCTTGTGGAGTTTGTGTCCATATGATGTCCTGAGTATGTTCTGCCGCTGCTTGTTCCTGTGTGTTCAGGTTATTGTAAGTCTCTACTTCTTCTTCTTCTTGTTGGTTTTCTGTGTTGTCTCTTTCTTCCGTTGTTTTGAGTTGATGGTTTTCCTCCTCTGTCTGTTCGATTTCCATTTCCTCAGTTTTGTCTGCTTGGTGGGTTTCGTCTTCATCCTCCGCTATTTGGCACCGTTCATCTGCAGACGGATCGTTCTCACAGTTGCATCTGATCATCGCTCTGTTGCAGTCTGGACACCTTACCGCAATGCAGTCCCGAGCGTAGTGCCCCTGTTCCATGCATTCTCTGCACAAGAACTGGGGACAATTCTTCATCACATGTTCGGCTGACATGCAGAGCCTACAGGTTTTTACTTGTCGGTCATGTATGACACGAAAGTATTGTTGCCCGTCCCCAGTTTCAAAACGTGCACTGTACGGAAGAGACTCTCTTTTGAAAGTTTTCTCTTTTGGAAATTTCACTTTGATAAAGCGTGTTCCATCTGCGACGGAGGTGCCCGGATAGAAGCGGCGCCTGAGCGGTAGGATTGGTGTTACTCCCCATTTCATCAGTTTTTGCAGTATGTCCTCATCTGGTATGTAGGTCGGCAGATTAAGAAACGAAACCATCATCTCAGTTGATGTTAGTCTTCTGACATCACACATGTGTCCTTCAATTTCAATTCCATCTAGAAGTTCTTCACACATATTTTCTTTTTCCAGTGTTAGCTCCATTTCATGATTTGGTCTGTGTCTAAGGCCTATTAATTTTCCAGGCCCTAATTTATCGTTTAGAATTTTAATCGTTCATTCCTTCTTTTAATTCAATAATCAGTGTTGCTTCTTTTTTGTATTCTTTCAGATGTCTTGTTTTACTTCTTACTTGATCAAATATCTCCATTCGTTCTTGAATCTTTTTCTTCCAGTTTTCCGTCTTCTTTCTTTCAGCATGTAGTTTTCTTTGTTGATCGTTCTTCTGTTGTTCAGCGTTGTCTGTTGTCACATTTTCCTTCTTGTCTGTTGATTTCTCTTTTCTGTCCTTGTTTGATTCACTTTGCATTTCATTATTAATAATTCTGCTCTCAATGTGAATATCTTGTTTATTTAGTCCGCTTTCTTTTCCTCGGTGTCCTTGATCGACGTTGTTTTCTTCAGCCATCTTGTCTTTTGGGTTTGTTTTTGGGTAATCCATTTATCTTTCTCCATTATCCAGTCCAGGGTCGTTTACCATTGTATCCATTTTAAGAAAGAAAAACCGACCCCCAAGCAGTTAATCTGCTGGGGGACAGCTCAAAGAATATGTATACAAAAAACAAAAAATCAAATCAAAGTTTAGTACAAAATTAAACAAACAAAAGTAACAAAGCAAACACACTGTGGAAGAGCCTCTCTCTTCCTGTTGCAGGTCAAAGTTCACTTCCTGTCACCACTAGGAGGCGCTATCAGGCGTTCTCAAGGTGGTTTGGCCGTAAGCGAAAGAGGCTGGATTTGAAGGCCTGTTCTAGCTTGGCAGCCAGCTAACTGAGTGGTAGCTAGCTGTCTGTGCTGGAACTAAAGGCAAGGCCTTTCATAGATAGATAGATGGATGGATGGATGGATGGATGGATGGATGGATGGATGGATGGATGGATGGATGGATGGATGGATGGATGGATGGATGGATGGATAGATAGATAGATAGATAGATAGATAGATAGATAGATAGATAGATAGATAGATAGATAGATAGATAGAAACTAAATGACACTGAATGAATGGGGCTTAAGAAAAAATGAAAGGCTTACAGCACTCAGTATTCCCAGGCGGTCTCCCATCTAGGTACTGACTGAGCCCAACCTTGCTTAGCTTCTGAGATCGGACGAGATCAGGCGTTCTCAAGGTAGTTTGGCCGTAAGCGAAAGAGGTTGGATTTCAAGGCCTGTTCTAGCTTGCTAGCCAGCTAACTGAGTGCTAGCTAGCTGTCGGTGCTGGAACTAAAAGCAAGGCCTTTCATGGATGGATGGATGGATGGACGGACGGACGGATGGATACTAAATGACACTGAATGAATGGGGCTTAAGAAAAAATGAAAAGCTTACAGCACTCAGTATTCCCAGGCAGTCTCCCATCTAGGTACTGACTGAGCCCAACCTTGCTTAGCTTCTGAGATCGGACTAGATCAGGCGTTCTTTTTATTTTTTTATTTTTTATTTTTTTATTAGATTTTAAACATTAAATTTCAATACATTAAATATTAATACATTTAAAAGGGCTTTGTTACAATAACCATGAAAAAAAACAATTGTAAAAAAAATTCATTTCCTTACATATTCATATTTTACAGTATATCATGTTCTTCATGACAATCCGGTAAAACCACAATACATTCTTTACCGTTGAAAATAATAAAGGGATTATTAACCAATACCAATTCTTCAAAATCAATTAATTTTGATTCATTATAAAAATAATAGTATAAGTCTTTAAAAGTGTTTTGAAGTTTTTGCTTAAATATCTGACACATTGGTACAACAGCTCCTCTTTGTTTAGTTATTATTTTACGTACATATATTGAGTATCTTGCTACTGACAAAATAAGGTTTAAAACAAATTTTTTATCTGATTTAGTCTCATATCCAAACAGTACTAGGGTTTCCCATGCAGGTTGTTCCTCTTTTATGTCCTCTAAAAAATGTGTTGTTATTATTTTTAACTTTGTAATGAAACATTTTTAGTTCGTCACAATAAAAAAACATATGCTTTAGACCTTCATCCTCTTTAAAACATATTTTGCATGTTGGGGTTTCTGACAAGTTTATTTTATATAATCTTAATTCGTTAAAAATTGTATTGTGTTTTAGTAAAAAATCAAAATTTTGCAGCTGTAAGTTTTTATAGTTTTGGTATGTGTTTTTCCAAATGCTTTTAACATCTAAATCCGGGTACAACCTGCTCCAGTATGCATTAGCTTTTGGTTGTTCTGATATTTTTCCTAGTAGAAGTTCATAAAAGGTTTTTAGTTTGCATTGCTCAAATTATTTTGTTTTCTTTTTTGTTTGTACTTTTATTTTTGGTTCATGATTTTCTTCTTCACTTTTATTTCCCTCAATTTCTTGTATCCATTCAGGAGGTAGTGCTTGTTTTATTGTTTGATATTGTTTTTCAATTTGCTCTTGGCTTATTTGAAATTCTTTTGCATTTATTAAGTCAAAACATGCCTGTGTTGGTAAAAATCCTGGTATAAATTCATAAAAAATGTCTTTCACTTGTCTTATTCCTGCTTGGAACCAGCTCTTTATATGCTTGTCTTTATTATTCAGTTTTATGTTTGGGTTAAAGAAAAGGGGTTGATTTAGGATCTGGTTTCTTCCTTTTGGATTAAAAACAATAAAATCCATAAATTCATTCCAAGCTCTAAAAACCTCTTTATAAAACTCAGGTATGTCATGTATCATGTCTTCTTTTATTTTCATGTATAGAGTGTTTGTTTTCATGTCTTCTCCCCCGCATTTTTTTAAGATTGTTCTGAAATACTCTTTCCATCCTTGTTTGTTGCTGTCAAAAAATTTTCTTATCATTTTTATTCTCATTGCTTTTATTCTTGTTTCAATGTCAATTAATCCCAGGCCTCCTTCCTTTTTCTGTCCAATTATTGTATTGTATGCTATTTTCGATGGTTTACCATCCCATAAAAAGTTGATAATAAAAGCTTTTATTTGTTTTAAAACCCATTGTGGAACACTGTTGACGTTGAGAGTATACCATGCTTTGGAAAGGAACAACGTGTTGAGAATTAAGATTTTCCCACCTAAAAACAATTGTCTCATTTTCCAGAAATTTAGTCTAGTTTTCATTTTAGTTAAAATATCCTCCCAGATTATTTCTCTATCTTTTTTCTCATTCCCTCCCATCCTTATGCCTAAAATTTTAAAAGTATTTTCCTCCTTAAAAGGTATTGTGTCTGGCAAATTCTGGACTTTCCCTATTTTTATGTACACGGTTTTCTCCATGTTGATCTTTGTTCCTGACCCATTACAAAATTGTTTTAAGATTTTTATTGAATTCTGTACGCTCTCAATGTCATGCACTATAAACGTTGTATCGTCAGCATATTGAAACATTTTTTGTTCTGTTTTGTTCATTAAGATTCCTTTTATGCTTTTTTCTTCGTTAATTGCTAGTCCTAGTGGTTCAGCAGCTAGTGTGTACAGTAGTGCTGATAGTGGGCATCCTTGTCTTATTGATCGTTTAATTAAAATAAAATCTGTTAAAAAACCATTTACTTTTACGCAACTCATAGTGTTTGTATATAGACATTTTATCCAGCTTTTAAAATTCTCTCCAAACCCATATGTTTCTAAAAGATTAAAAAGGTAACTGTGTTCTATCATGTCAAATGCTTTTTCAAAGTCAACGCTTATGATATATCCTTCTAAGTTTCTCTCTTTCATGAACCATATGGTGTCTCTTATGTTAATCACTGTATCTGAAATGTCTCTTCCTAAAACACTATATGTCTGATTTGTTGTTATGATTTGTGGTAGTATTTCTTTTAATCTGTTTGCTAATATCTTTGCTAAGATTTTATAGTCTGTATTTAAAAGGCTTATTGGTCTAAAATTTTTCAGATCGTTTTTGTTTCCTTTCTTTTTATAGATTATTTTAATTAAACCTTTTTTCATACTTTCTGCTAACTGTCTGTTTTCTTGTATTTCTTTAAAAACAGTAAGTAAGATTGGTGTTAAAATAGGTTTAAAGGTTTTATAGAACTCCTTCTATAGACCATCTAGACCTGGGCTTTTGCCATTGTTAAGGATGTCTATTGCTTTTTCTATTTCATTTTCAGTGATTTCATCGTCACACATCTCTTTATTTTCTTCTGTTATTTTAGTTTTTATTTTGTCATTTAAAAAAGTTTCCTCTTTAGTTATCTCTCTGTTTTTAAAGAGATTTTCGTAGAAATTGTATGTTTCTTTCAAGATGTCTTCTTTTTTATCTTTTTATTTCCCATCTTTTCCTTTTATATTTTTGATTTTATCTGCATTCCTTTTAGTTTTTTCTAGGTCAAAAAAGAATTTGTTACATTTTTCGCCTTCTATTGCATATTTTGTTCTACTTCTAATCATTGCCCCTTTAAATTTTTCTTCTATTATTTGATTTAATTCTTCTTCTAGTTTCATTATTTTCCCCAGATCTTCATGAGAGTTTGTATCTTTTTCTAGCTCTTTTTGTAGCTCTTTTCTTATATTTACCTCTTTGTCTCTTTTTATCTTTTGTTTTTTCCTTCCATATTCAATTGCATAGTTTTTAATATTTCTTTTAAGGTTGTCCCACCATATTCTTTTATCTTCTACAAAAGTGTTACATTTAAAATTGTTTAAAATAATGTTTTCTATTTCTGCTTTAAAAATAAAATCTTTTAGGAATTCTGTGTTTAATATCCATGTTCCAGGTCCTATTTAAATTTTGGTAAAGTCTATTTTTATTTCTAGAATTTCATGGTCACTTTCTGTGTATTTTTTATAACTTGCTTTTTCGACGTTACTTTCATATTGCTTATTTGCTAGACATAAATCAATTCTGCTTTGTTTTAGTATTCCATTTACTATTTGTTTTCTTGAGAAGTCTCGTCTATCTTTATTTCTTTTTTCCCATAATTCTACTAAATTATGTTCTTGCATTAATTTGTTCAATTCATTTCTTCCTTTGTCTTCTCTAAAAACCATTGTATTGTCTATGTCTGTTCTTTTTAAAGCCGTGTTAAAATCTCCTATTATAATGACATTATTCCATTTGTTTACTAAATTGTTTAAATGTAGAAAAAAAAATTTATTTTCATATTCTTCATTGGGTGCATGTATATTACAAATTGTTATGTTTTTTTCTTCTGTTTGTATTTCGAGAACTATAATCCTTCCTTCCCCATCCGTATGTATTACTTTTGCTGTTTGATAAAAATATCTTTTTAACAAAATCGCTACACCTCTTTTTTGGTTGGGGTCATTGTTAAAGTATAAATCACCATTCCACCATTTTTTAAATACATTTATCTGTTCATCTGTCCATTTTGTTTCCTGTAAACATGTGATATCATTTAATTCTATTATTTTGGTAAGTTTCTTGTACTTTTCGATCCTGCTCAGTCCTCTCGCATTCAACGATGCTATTAATAAAGTGCTCATAAGATTGAGCAGGAAAGAGTGTTTGTTAGTCATCTTCATTTGTATTTAATCCTCTTCTTTTCATTTTTAGCAACTCATGTCTTTTTACTGCTTCCGTTACGTTGGGTATTATTTTTTTTGTTGCGCGCCAGTTCGGTTGACTTACCGGTAAGGGCCGTTCTTCTTCCACCTCTTCTCGCTCTCTCTTGTTTGTCTCATTGGCTTTTTCGTCATTTTTTCCTGTTTCTGCTTGTTTGATGTCCATTCCTGTGTTGATTTCTTGTGATGTTTGTGTCCATATCATCTCCTGTATGTGTTCTGCTGATGCTTGTTCCTGTGTATCATCATAGTTCTCTTTTTCTTCTGTTTGACGTTCTGTTTTGTCTATTCCCTTCCTTGTTTGGGGTTGATAGTTTTCCTCATCTGTCTGTCCGATATCCATTTCCTCAGCTTTTCCTTCTTGGTGGGTTTCTTCTTCATCTTCCGCTACATGGTGCCGCTCATCTGCAACCGACTCATTCTCACAGTTACATCTGATCATTGCTCGGTTGCAGTCCGGGCACCTTACTGCATCGCAGTCCCGAGCATAGTGTCCCTGTTCCCAGCACTCTCTGCACAAGAACTGGGGACAGTTTTTTATTACATGTTCTGCGGACATGCAGAGCCTACATATTTTAACTTGTCGGTCATGGATGACTCGAAAGTATTGCGGCCCGTCCCCAGTTTCGAACCGTGCGCTATAGGGAAGGGACACTACCTCTTTTGGGAACTTCACTTTTATGAAACGCGTTCCGTCAGCAACTAAGGTGCCCGGATAGAAGCGGCGCCTAAGCGGTAGAATCGGTGTTACTCCCCACTTCATCAGTTTTTGTAATATTTCTTCATCGGGAGTGTATGTCGGCAGATTTAGAAAAGATACCATCATCTCCATGGAGGTCAATCTTCTGACGTCGCACATATGTCCTTCAATTTCTATCCCGTCCAGAAGTTCATCACACATCATTTCTTTGTCCAGTGTTAATTCTATTTCATTATTATGTCTGCGTCGAAGTCCAATCAGTTTTCCGGGTCCCAATTTGTCATTTATAATTTTAATTATATTGTTTGTTGTTACATTCATCCCTCCATTTAATTCAATAATCAGTGTTGATTCTTTTTTATATTCTTTCTGATGATTTGCTTTAATTCTTACTTGATCATATAGCTGCATCCTTTCTTGTATCTTTTTTTTCCAGTCCTCTGTCTTCTCTCTGTCTGCATGTGTCCTTCTTTGTTGATCATCCTTCTTTGGTTCAGCTTTGTCTGAGGTTGTATTTCCCTTCTTGTCTGTTGTTTTCTCTTTTATATCCTTGTTTGATTCAGATTGCATTTGATGATTAATTATTCCACTTGTTTTTGAGTTATCTTCATTATGTAGTCCGTTTTCTTTTTCTCTGTGTCCTTCGTCCATGCTGTTGTCATTAGCCATGTTGTCCTGTTTTGTTGGTGAGTAATCCATAGCTCTTTGTTTTTTATTCAGTCCAGGGTCGTTTGCCAGTTTATCCATTTAAGGGAAAGAAAGAAAAGAAACCGACCCCCAAGCAGTCAATCTGCTGGGGGGCAGAAAGAAAAGAAACAATCCAAAAAACAAAGAATATACTAAAACTGAAAACCCAAATCAAACAAACAAACAAAGGATCACAATGGGAGAGCCTTTCCCTCCCAAACTGCAGTTGTGAAGTGTCTCACTTCCTGTCACCACTAGGAGGCGCTATCAGGCGTTCTCAAGGTGGTTTGGCCGTATGCGAAAGAGGCTGGATTTCAAGGCCTGTTCTAGCTTGCTAGCCAGCTAACTGTGCTAGCTAGCTGTCGGTGCTGGAACTAAAAGCAAGGCCTTTCATAGATAGATTGGATGGATGGATGGATGGATGGATGGATGGATGGAAACTAAATGACACTGAATGAATGGGGCTTAAGAAAAAATGAAAAGCTTACAGCACTCAGTATTCCCAGGCGGTCTTCCATCTAGGTACTGACTGAGCTGAACCTTGCTTAGCTTCCGAGATCGGACGAGATCAGGCGTTCTTTTTTTATTTTTTTTATTTTTTTTTTTTATTGAATCATTTCATTATTTTACAAAACGAGACATTACAAATATTCATACATACATAGTATTCATACATGTGTTTATACATAGTTTCATCAAAATTCAACAATGTTAAAAAGCTTTTTTTTTTCTTTTTCTTTTTTAATTAAAGTTAATATCATTTCATAAATACATTAAAATTCGACTTAAATAAATTAAATTATATTAATTAAATACATTTGGGTAATTTGAGTTGCACCTTTTCCCAATCTACTTCTACAAATGGGTTGTTATTTACAATTAAAGCATAAAAAGTTTCTGGTTCGCCTATCATGTTAAAATAGTCTAATAGGTCCTTGAATGTTTTTTTCAGTTTATTTTCAAACACATCACATACAGATATGACATTTCCTTTATGCTTTGCAATATTTTTCCTTTTTATTATTGCTTGTTTGGCCTCAGCTAAAATTATGTTTAATGCAAATGTGTTTTTTGTTTTTCCATTAAAACCAAATAAAAACAGGGGTTGCCATTCAGTCTGTTCCTCTTGTTTCTTGTTTAAAAATGCTGTTGTTATTTTCTTTATTTTTGTTAAAAAACATTTTAATTGTTCACAGTTAAAAAACATGTGTTTGAGTCCTTCATCTTCTTTAAAACATACTTTACATTTGGCGTCTTCTGCTAGTCCTATTTTGCACATTCTCATTTCATTAAAAATACAGTTATGTCTTAAAAGAAAATCAAAGTTTTCAAGCTGTAAATTTTTAAAATGTTGTCTAGTATTTTTAAAAATATCTTCTGCTTCTAGGTTTGGGAACAGCCTTCTCCAGTATTCTTTTGCTCTTGGTTCTACCCACGCTTTTTGTATTAAAACAGTGTATATTTTTTTCAAGGTACAGCTTTCAATTGGAATTGTTTCATTTTTCATTTTTACTTTGATGTTCCAAATTAAGTTTTCACTTGTTTCTTTTTTCCCTATATGTTTTTCAATTTCACTTATCCAATCCTCCGGTATTGCTTTTTTTAATTTTTCATAGTTATTTTGAACTTGGGTTTTGTTAACTGTGTTCTCGTTGGTTTCTAGTGCATCGTATATTGCTTGCGTGGGTAGAAATCCTGATCTAACTTCATATAAAACATCTTTTACTTGGCGCACCCCTGCTTGGAACCAGTCTCTAAAAAATAGCTCTCTGCCCTCATTTAAAATCATTGGGTTAAAAAACAGCGGCTGGTTTAAAAACTGGTTCCTTTCTTTTACCTCTATATCTAAAAAATCCATTAAATCTCTCCATGCTCTAAAAACTTCTTTGTAAAACTCTGGTATGTTTTGTGTCATTTGCTCATTCATTTTCATGCTTAAAACATTAAAATCCATCCCTCCTCCTCCACATTTGTTCATTATTTCTCTAAAGCATTCCTTCCATGCTTGTTCATCTTGATTTAAAAATTTTCTTACCATTTTAATTCTCAGTGCTTTTATTCTTGTAAAAACATCTAAAAGTTTGAGTCCTCCTTGCTCTACTGGCCCTATTAAAGTGTCGTATGCAATTTTTGCCGGTTTCCCATCCCATAAAAAGTTTAAAACGATCGCTTTTATTCTTTTTAACACCCAATGAGGTGTACTAGTGACATTAAGAGCATACCAAGCTTTGGATAAAAACAGTGTGTTTAAAATCAGTACCTTCCCTTTTAAAAATACTTCTCTCTGTTTCCAAAAATGTAATCTGTTTTCCATCTTTTTTAAAATCTCCTCCCAAATTTCATCCCTTGCTTTGATTTCATTTTCCCCCATTCTGATTCCCAAGATTTTAAGCTGTGTTACCTCTTTAAATTGTATTTCTGTAGGTTTTGAGTCTGTGTTCCCTATTTTCATGTAAACCGTTTTTTCTTTATTAACCCTGGCCCCTGTCCCTTTACAGTAGTTTTCAAAAGTCTCCATAGCTTTCTGAATGCTCTTAACGTCCCTTAGTGTTAGTGTTGTGTCGTCTGCATACTGAAATATTTTATGTTCTTTTGTTAATAAGATCCCTTTTGTTTCTCTGTCAGCACTGATAGCCAAACCCAGGGGTTCTGCTGCTAATGTATATAGCAGCGCTGACAGAGGACATCCTTGCCTTATTAGTGTGATTGCAGAATGCAAGCACACTATTGTTATTAGTGTGATTGCAGAATGCAAGCACACTATTGTTTTGTTATTTTCGTTTTCAATATATTATTGCCATTCCGCCCGTTTTTTGTCTCCCTTTCTTCGTCCGCAATTTTCGAGATATCGACCCCGTTCCAGTGCCAAATCGTCCGGCCCATACGGGAATGGACTGCTTGTATACAGCTTTTGGATCGCACCAACACTGTGGGTACAGTGCCCGTTTTAAGGTGCCCGTTTTGCCCCATTGACTCCCATTCATTTTGAAAAAAATTTCGAGCTATAAATGCCGTTCCAACTCTTGATGGACCGGGTCATTAATTAGCGCCCAAATCCAAAAAATCATCTGGATACGCCCATTTGTGTGGCATTTATGCCCGTTTTTGCCCGAATTTTGAGAGAAAAATTTGGACACCTTTGGCCTTCCATAACACGTCAACGTGATGACGTAGGCAACCACCTCGGACTGTTCCGAAAAAGCAACATGGCTGCCGATTTGAAAACGAACTTATTTTGGTCTGTAACTAAAGTATTAGTGATTTTTAAAGTAAAAATGCTGCACAGAATGAAATTATACTTCAGTTAGACTTGGCAGTGAGCGTCAAATCGATCGCGTTGCAACAGAAAAAAAGATATTTCTATCCGTTAGCTTCAAGGCTAACGGATGCATTGAAATCAATGGGAATTGCTAAATGCTAAAAGAGGGACCGAAGTCTGAGTGCACTATGCCTGAAAGCTGTAAATGAGACACAGCCGATCATAGATTGCGCAATACCATGGCCCCTGCAGTGATAATCACATTTAAATGAATGAGTACTGATTTGTAAGCAGTACAAACGTGCAGAAATGCATTTTTTTACAGGTTTGGCTTTTCAAACACACCCAGAGTGAACTTGTGCTCACACCACAGCTTGTGCACAGATACAGTGGCCTGTCTGGGAGAAAGTATTCACACCCCACGCACCGCACCACTTCTAAACACATGCGCACCCCCAACCTGCGCACGCTTGCCGACCGCCACACGGCAATCACACTCGCATTTTCTCCGGAAATGCACTCTCTAGTTGATCTTGTTATTGGTATAAACTTTGTTAAAAAACCATTAATCTTTACACAACTGTGTATATTTGAATAGAGACATCTCAGCCACTGTACAAAAATGCTTCCAAATTCAAATGTTTCTATTAAATTAAATAAATATTCATGTTCTACTCTGTCGAAGGCTTTTTCAAAGTCTATGCTTACTATGTATCCTGTTTTTTTATTTTCCTTCATGTGCCATATTATATCCCTGATGTTACTCACCGTGTCTGAGATGTCTCTATTCAACACTCCGTACGCTTGGGTTGTTGTTATTACTCCTGGTAATACTTTTTTTAACCTGTTTGCTAAAATTTTTGCTATTATTTTATAATCCGTGTTAAGCATGCTGATCGGTCTATAATGTTTTAAAAGTCTTTTATCTCCGTTTTTCTTATATACAATTTTTATCATTCCTAATTTCATACTCCTACTTAGTTCTCCTTTTTGTTGAATCTCATTAAAAACTTCTAGTAAAATCGGAGTTAAAACACTTTTAAAAACCTTGTAAAATTCGCTTGGTAGGCCGTCCAGCCCTGGACTTTTACCACTATTTAACTGTGATATTGCTTCTTCTATTTCTTCTTCTGTTATGTCTTTGTTGCACATCACTTTGTCTTCCTCTGGCACTTTTTTTTGTATATGATTTAATAAAAATTGCTTGTCTGTATTATTTACTCCTTCTTTTTGAAACATGTTTTTATAAAAGTCTGCAACTGTTTCTAATATTTCATTTGTTTCTTTTACTTCTATTGTGTCATTTTTTAAAATACTTTTAATTATGTTTGCTTTTTGTTTTGTCTTTTCTAGGTTAAAAAAGAATTTGTTGCACTTTTCTCCTTCTATCATATATTTTATTCTACTTCTTATCATTGCTCCCCTGTATTTTTGTTCTTCTATATTTTTCAGTTCTTCTTCTAGATTTAGCACTTTGTTTAAGTCCCCTGCTCCTGTAGCTACTTTAGCTAGTTCATATTGTAATTTTTTGTGTATCATATTTTCGTTGGCTCTTTTCATTCTTTGTAATTTTTTGCTGTGTTCTATTGTGTAGTTTTTTATTTGTAACTTTAGATTGTCCCACCATAACAATTTTTCGTTGATAAAAAGTTTATCTTTAATGCTATTTACTATGATGTTTTCTACTTCTATTTTGTACAAACTGTTTTTTAAAATATCTGTATTTAAAACCCATACACCTTTTCCTCTTTCTATTTTGTCCATATCTATGTGAATAAATAAAAACTCATGGTCACTCAGTGTGGTTTTTTTATAAAAAATTCTTTTTACATTATTTTCTATATCTTTGTTACTTAGAAAGAAGTCTATTCTACTTTGTTTCAAACTTCCTTGCACTGTTTGTCTTCTGGAAAAGTCAATTGTTCCCTTGTTTCGTCTTCTCCAGACATCTACCAGACAATATTTTTGTATTATTTTATTTAAACTGTCTCTGCCTTTGTCTTCTTTATATATCATTGCACTGTCTATATCAATTCTATTTAAAACTGTGTTAAAATCACCAATTAAAATCACATTGTTCCATTTTTCCATTAAGATGTCTAAGTTATTATAAAATGCCTTTTTACTATATTGTTCATTAGGTGCATGCAAATTACATAAAACAAACTGTTCCTCTTCTAATGTTACTTTTAAAACCAAAAGCCGACCTTCTTTGTCTTTATACAATTCCTCTATTTTATTCCCTACTTCTTTTTTGATTAGTGTTGCTACTCCTCTTTTCCTTTTTGTATCATTGTTAAAAAATATATCACCATTCCACTTTTGTTTAAAACATTCTACTATTTTTTCATCCCACATTGTTTCCTGTAAACATATTATGTCTGCTTTTTCTGTTTGTGTTTTTAGCTTCTCTAATTTTTGTAAACAGCTTAATCCTCTTATGTTAATTGTCACTATACTCAACATAAGAAGAATGAATAGTTTTAATAGGTTTACATTCATTTTTTCTCTTCTGATAGTAACTCTTCCTCCCTCTTTTTTCCCATTTTCTCTTTGATTTCTTGCCTTCTTTTCTTCTGTTTTTCTAGTACCTTTACTATATTTAGCTGTTTTTTACCACTTTTCATGTTTTTTGTTAAGTAGTGTATTTTCTTTACATCTTTTGTAGTGTCTTTTGATTTAATCTGATCATTTCTTACTATTTCCATTTGTTCCTCTTGGTTATACTGCTGTGCCCAGTCCATGCTGTCTTCTCCTTCTGCTGTTTGTGTGTTTTCTTCTCCTTTTGTCTGTTGGTCTTTGTCGTCATCACATTCTGTATGTTGAGCTTGTTGTTGTTCTTGTGCTGTGTTGTCCTCTGTTGTTGTCTTTGGTGTTTCTTCTGCCGTTTCTTCATGTGCTTGCGCTGTTTCTTCAGTTGTGTTTTCTTGTGTTTGCTTCTGTGGGGGGGTCCCCGCACCCTCTGCTGTTTCCTCTCCATGCTTACCCATCTCTTCCTCTGTTTCACAGACACAGCGGATTAGTGCCTTATTACAGTCAGGGCATCTTGTTGCTTGGCATTCTCTGGCGTAGTGGCCCTGCTCCAGGCACTCCCTGCATGTGAACTGGGGACAGCTTCGCATCACATGACCTGGGCTCATGCAGAGTCTGCAGACCTTGACCTGTTTGTCATGTATGACCCGATAGTACTGTGGACCATCCCCAGTTTCAAATCTTGCACTGTAGGGCAGTGAAACCACTTCCTTCGGGAACTTCACTCTAATGAATCTTGTTCCATCAGCTACCGTTGTGCCTGGGTAGAAGCGGCGACGAATCGGGAGGATCGGGGTTACCCCCCACTTCATCAGTTTATTCAAGATATCTGAGTCTTCTATATAAATTGGAAGGTTTAAAAAAGACACCATCATTTCTTTTGTACAAATTTTTCTGATTTCATAGTTATGTCCTTTAATAGTTAATCCATCTAATAAAACCTCACAAGACTGTTCACTGTCCAAAGTTATTTCAAATTCCTTGTTTTGTCTTAGTCTTAGTCCTATTAGTTTCCCTGGTCCGAGTATCTTGTCCAGCTCTTTTATTAAATCACTGACTGTTAACTCTTCGTTTGTCGTGCTCGGTTCAATTATTAGCGTTGCTTCTTTTAGGTACTCACGTTGGTATTTTGGTTTTAGATTAAGTCCATTGTTCTGTGTCTCCTTGCTTTTTTTGTTTTCTCCATGATTTTCCATTCCATTTTCTTTCCCAGAAATATCTCCATTTTTTGGGCTGTCCATTTTCTTTATCCGTTGATCCTTTTCCGTGTCGAAGCCTTGTAATCCATCCATCTGTAACAAAGTGTTTGTTGGGTGATCCTTTATCCGTTGTCCTGTTTTCATTACTGAATTCATGCCGTTTGTTCCATCCATTTTTATTTTTTTTTTTTATTTTTTTTTTTTATTATTATTATTTTTTTTTTTTAAAGTAAATACTGGCTCCCCAAGCAGTAAAGCTGCCGGGGAGCTAACAAAGAAAACTGAAAATAAACTTATTCAATATACAATTCTCTGTCAAAAGACAAAAGATAACCAAACAAAGAAAAGGTGTGGGAGAGCCTTTCCCTCCCAAACTGCAGTTCAAAGGTCACTTCCTGTCACCAGTAGATGTCGCTATCAGGCGTTCTCAAGGTAGTTTGGCCGTAAGCGAAAGAGGTTGGATTTCAAGGCCTGTTCTAGCTTGCTAGCCAGCTAACTGAGTGCTAGCTAGCTGTCGGTGCTGGAACTAAAAGCAAGGCCTTTCATAGATAGATAGATAGATAGATAGATAGACAGACAGACAGACAGACAGACAGACAGATAGATAGTGAGGTGTATTTTATATACAAGATATTACTTCATATGTGTATTTTATTCATATGTGTGATATTCGTTTCTCTGAATATCTTAAAGGACACGATTCTGTAGAAGGCATTACACAAGAGAGGCCCATATAGGTATGTCCCCACATCTGGAATGTATTTATGTGAGGCTCTGTTTCAGGAAAGCTCCAATGTATGGATTTGGAACCATAAGGTTCCCTGGGCTGTTCTGGCATTGAGTCCGCAGGTTGTGATGGGAGTTAGGAGCCATTGTCTTTATGAACGAGGGGGCCTCTGGACCAGGGAGCTTTGAGGCCCTGGTAAGACCAGATCATATTGAAACCAGATGTGCTGTATGTACATTACTGGAGTATATAAACCCAAGGGGGAGGCTGAGAAGGCAGAGAAGAAATCGGCTGCCTTCCTCCGGGCATAATCGCGAAATGTCTGTACTGACGCTACTCATTTCTTTGAATAAACCTCTTAGTTAAACATGAGTTAGTATCAACGGAGTCGTCATTTCATCATTGGCACGTCATCGCTATGGTAAGACACTTCAAATGGCGTCACGAACAGGATTCTGATGTGGTTACAGCGCTACTGATGACATAGCAACCGGTGAGCGTTCTTTTTTTTAACGATGGGCGCTAGCCTGTGTGTTGTACACTGTAGTGTTTGGCTGCACCGAAACGATCTTGTGTGTGCTGTGACGTGTGGATGGTGGAATGATGCTCCGTCTAAATTTGAGGTTTATTGCGTAGTAAACTTTGCAATAAAGGGGGGTTATGGAATAGAATTAATAAGGATAGAAAAGGAAAAAGTTTAAGTAGAAGTAAGAGAAGAAAAAAAGTGTGTGGATAGCCTTAATTAGTAACGGTTACAGTGTGTTAATATGCCATGCGAGATTATGGAGTTTAGGGCCCATTAGACTTTATAGCGGTAAGACATGAATATTGACCATTGCGTGAAAATTGGCTAGATATAGTTGTGAAAATAAGAAGAGAACAATGCAGCTCTGAGCACGGGGACATAGGACTAAGAATAAGAGATGAAGTTAAGGATTAAGAGAAATTATGGGAGAAAAAGGAATTTTAGAGAAATAGAGAACTGGTAATAAAGGGAAAGAAAGAGGATTTAAAATGAGTAAAGAAGAGTAAATGAGTGTAAGGAAGAAGCATGCGTTAAGGAAAACATGGATTAGTCGATTTTGAAGCATTAAATGTTTTTAAGGAATGTGTGTGAGAGCTCTAAGTGTTTGTGTGTGCGTAAGGAGGGGCCTCTAGGCCTCTATGTGTGTGTGTGTGTGTGTGTGTGTGTGTGAAGGTCCAGAAGGTTACAAAGCTGCATAGGCTGACGTCAGAGGTGTAGCTTTTGTGTGTGTGGGAGAGAGAGGTAGTACCACACGGTTAAGGGGAGTTTTTTGGCCTAGGGGATAGAGGAAATCAAATGGTATGGAGACCTGTCAATCATAGTGATTGGAGGGATTCGTCTAGTGTGAGGTTGTGTGTAATATGAGTAATGATGGCAACCAGATGGTGCGAAGTGTGGAAAAGAGAGGTTTATGGCTAAAGAGAATAAATAAGACCCCTAAGCCCATCTTTATGAAGAATTAGAATAAGTAAAACAATAAATTGTAAAGTTATGTGTGAGTGTGTAATATGCCATGAATCTATATGTTTTTTGCTGCTGCTGGCTGTGGTTTGGTTTTAAGTTAAAGTATGTTTAAAGTTGAGTTTTTGACACCACATAAATTGGAAAGGAGGTTTGAAGAGGAGGAGCAGATAGCAAAAGTTAAGATAGCAGAAGAATAGAATGCATGTAATTCAGATTTGCAGAGATCCAAGGACGTAAAAATTCATTAAAAGGAGTTTAAGACAATATAAAGGAGTTTAAAACAAACCCAATTAAAAAGGAGTTTAATGTAAACAGAAATAAGAAATATGTAAGGATTTAAGGACTGAAAAGTAGTCAGAGGAACTGAAGGAACTGAACTAAGTGGCCCATGTACATTGATATATGTGTATGTGTGTAGTTGAAGTGCCTAGCCTTTGTAGGTGTAATGTTTAGCCTGACTGCAAATGCTTGCATGTGTGTAGAAGTTTAACAAAGTGAAGGGAAAAAGCCTAAGCAAAGTAGTGAGTGCTGTTTGGTAGGAATATGTATAAAAGTTGTATGCAAAGTCGTCTGAAGTCAATATTCTTTGAAGAAGTGAAGAATTAAACAAGTAGTTTAGATGTATAGAAATGGTTGGAGAGGTTTGTGGTTTGAGAAGGATTGTGAAGGAAAGAAGTATTGGAAAGGAAGCAGAGAAAGTAGGGACCAGTAGAGTGGAATTTGACTTTGTCGAATAGAAAGAGGAGATTTAAGAAGTTGAGAAAGTATTAGTAAGTGTATTTGAGGGATTTTGAAGGTGAAGCTGATGTTAGAGAGCAGTGATGGTGTTGTATAAGTACCAATATAGATGTTATGTAGTTTGTCTGTTTATCTAAGAAGTTAGATAAGTGCAGTAAACCTTGTGGCAATTCTATGCATGATCATAGATGAGTGATGGATGAGTGCAATTTAAAGATTGAGGGAATAGTGAGAAGAAAATAACTTGGTAGGAGAGAGATAAAGGGGGGTGACTGGAGACCCAGGTCATAAGGTTCACAGACGCATAGCAACCCAGAGGGGGGTTGAGGCCATAAACTGCAGGGCCTGCACAAGAAGAGAGAGAGGAGAGGTTTTAACATACTCCGCTCCTAAATGGAAGATGTTAATATCATCGAAGGAGACTGATATCTCAAATGAGGACAACAACAGAGAAGACAAACATCTGGAAGGATGATGACTGCATCCAAATGACAAGCAAAAGAGTGAGGATGAAGCGGCAAGAAGTAAAAAGGACTAAAGTCTTGGTCATTCATGGATCAGAGAAGACTAATGGCTCAGCTGTCAAGCATGAATTAAGGAGGCTGTTTCAGCTGTTGCTAGAGAAGTCTGTCTAAAGTGTCAAAGAAAAGAACTGGACAAAGAAAACATGGAGAAGTGAAGATGATGCGGATGGAGAGAAGAGATGATGATGTGGATGGAGAAAACAAATAAGAAGAGGAGTCTGATATTTGATCTACAGTGTACTAGCTGAGGCTGATGGACACTTATGCAGTACCAAAGATGATGTGAAAACAATGAATGCCAGATCTTGCAGATGTGTGAAATGGCTGTTGTTGCATTCCGATGTTTGAGTGAAGCAGTGTGCAAGAGGCATATGAGGTGCTGAGGTACAGAATGCCAAGATAATGACATCATCAGACAAGAGGAAGTGGAAGCTGATGTGAGACTGGATGGAGATGTTATGCAGTGCAATCTCAAGCCCGTGTGGAACAGTAGTGTGCTTTACTAGCATTCACCTGTAGATCTGGGTTCTATAATAAAAAGTGAGGGATTTGGTAACAACATCATATAGAGGGTTTGGATGTATTTTACAGTAGGGTATTAGAAAAACAGAGACTGTGTAGAAAAAGTTTTGGTTGCAAAAGTAAATTAGATAGGGCTGTAGGAGCTTGTGTTTTAGTGAGAATAGGGGTGCATGTACCATAGTGATGTAGGGTTAATGAAATCAGTAGGGAAATGTAACACTAATATATCAGAGATAGTATAGGTATGGAGGATAGGGAAAGTATTAAATATTTAGTACAAGCTACTATCGAATAGTCTAGCAGACACTAGAAGTTGTACAGTAACTGATTGGGAATCAGTGAGGTTTAGTTAGGCATGAGGGAAAGTGTATGTGTATGAAATTGCCACAAGGATACTGTGAGTTTAGTTACTAATAAGATAAGTGTAGTATGTTCAGATAATTAATATGAAGTGATATAAAAGTGGAAGTTTTTTGTATCCTAATTATATTGAGATTTTGCAGACTAGAGAAAATATAAGTAGGCATTTATTGCTGTTCTGTAGATTATGATAGAGAAACATGAGGAGTTTAATACAGAGAAGTGTCATGTGGTGGAAAGAGCAGATGCTCACAGAGAGTAGAGAGGGTTTATTATTGTGATAGCAATAAACGCTAGTGAAGCATGAATGCTAGGTATGCAGACTAGGTTGGTAGTATTTTTGCAGTGAGTTAACTAAAACTGTTTAAGTAGAGTTTAATGTGATTCAAGATAGCTAAAGTGGATCAAAGCGCTGGCGGAGCGTGAGGGATTGGCTGACTAGGAGCAGGAGATGGTCATGTGAGAGTCTGTTGGATTGTGGGAAATGGAGTCTGTATTGTTAGAAGTAGGATGTAAAATCTGAATGAATAGAATGGCAGAGCTGTTGTTATTTTAAGTATGGCAGAGTGTAATAAATAATGGATTGGTGATTTTGTATTGGGTAAGGTGCCACTTAGAAGACTAGTGCATGACAATTAGAAAACTTGAGGGGTATCTAGCATGCGGCAATGATGAAGTAAAATAAGTATTGAAAATGTTAGATGTAATGTGTATGCACCTTCTGCTCTGATCAGTCTGAACTGTTTGAAGTAGAATTATATATAGCAGGAAGGGTTAAAGCAGTATGAGAGATAAGTAATTAATTGCGTATGTTGTTGACTGGATTGTCTCATGTGTCGACAGGTGATAGAAGAACTGAGTATGACTTAATTTAGACGCGTCTGAGTTTACAATACATAAGTGTTGAGAATTAATTTGGCAGAAAGGATGATTACGCCTGATGATATTGGGAGAGTTTTGATTTTGAATGATTGTTGTGGAAAATATATCTATGTAACTGAAATAGCAGTGAGGTTGCTGTTAGACAAGGTCTATTACTGGATAATGAATCATTTGAAACAACCTAATGAGCAAAAAGTAGGACAAATCTGAAGCAAGCGTTGCTTTATGAAATTAGGGTGTGGACCCAAAAAGGGGAGTTGTTTTAAGGACATAGAGTTGAGTGGTCCTGTCTGATTACTATTTTAATTTAGGATGCTCATGGCTACAGTAGTGAGCAAAGGGGGTAGTCATAAGGTGGTCATGAAGTGTATTCAGCATGTATGGTGGTCATCATACAGGGTCTATAAGGCTGATAAAGTGTAATGTTATCATATAAAGTATGACAATGCCATTTAAATGACATAATGTGGTTGTGCTTTGTCTGAGCTGGAGTTTAGATTTGTTCCATCTAGACATAGGTGGACAGGGGGTTATATAACTCGTAAGGTGGTAGTTATGGTAAAAAATTTGAGGATGACGAGGAAGTGGTGATAGAAGGTGAACTGATGGAGACATATCCATTTTGAATGTGTAATCTTATTATAATCTCATTGCAGTAGTTAAGGGGGAATATGAGAGTATGATATTGTGATTTTACATTTTTGTATAAGGAGTTAATTGATGTTTCAATTTGCATCTGTTGTTTATGCAAAAGATACTGGTTGGTGTTCTTTCTTTCCTTCTAGTATGGAAGGGGGGAGACCACTTTCTGGGTGATTTATTATTCAAGGACCCTGATGTGCTGAAGGGGTTCATACAGCTCACATGAGGACAATAAGAATGGACTGAGAGACTCTGAACAAGGACTCTGTGATGAATGTCAAGATTCAATACATCATCAAGACTACATGGAGTCACATGGAGAGTCAATGCTGCTGAGGAGCTGCAGTGTGATACATTCTTATGTCTTTCTTATGTTATTCTATGCTAATAGATGTGTGCTGTTATAATTGTGGTCTGGTATTATGAGTGATATGCTTGTTAAGATATGATGGATATCCTTACTATATGAGTACTTAATGTGATATTATGTTGTTTTTGGGGGTATTAGTCATTTGGTGAATGATTGAGTCATATTATTCAATTATTCAATAATTGCTGTTATGAGGTAAGTACATTGGGGACCTCAGAGTTTTTGTTTGTTTCTCGATGGTTAGGGAAAGATTGATTGATAGGTAGGAACAGGTCCAATAGATCAAATCGAGGGGTCGACCCGTTGACCTTTGGACATTTTATTGATTTTCTTTTCTGAGGTTTTCAAATGTATTTGCTAAAGTCATAATCTTATCAAATATAATAGTGCCACTTTTAGTTTGGGGTAAAATTGGACGTGATCCTTTCAAATGTAATGGTTCCTCCTTTAGGTTCTGGGGAAGAATTGGACTGGAGTACAATATGTGGCCGCCTGGGGCAGAGGGGTCGCGAGTGAGTTTTTCTTGTCTAGATTGATTGATTGATTGATGGATGACGATACTGCCTGATAGGTTTTTCGCTCCCGCACTCCATAAAAGTTGCTAGGTGCTTAATTTAAGTTGTGACACATATAGGGAGGAACCAGATATTATGTTACAACTATAACAAATATTAATTATGTTATTCTTTTGATTTTGAGACTAATTAGCCTCAAAGGGGGGAATGAGGTGTATTTTATATACAAGATATTACTTCATATGTGTATTTTATTCATATGTGTGATATTAGTTTCTCTGAATATCTTAAAGGACACGATTCTGTAGAAGGCATTACACAAATGAGGCCCATATAGGTATGTCCCCACATCTGGAATGTATTTATGTGAGGCTCTGTTTCAGAAAAGCTCCAATGTATGGATTTGGAACCATAAGGTTCCCTGGGCTGTACTGGCATTGAGTCCGCAGGTTGTGATGGGAGTTAGGAGCCATTGTCTTTATGAACGAGGGGGCCTCTGGACCAGGGAGCTTTGAGGCCCTGGTAAGACCAGATCATATTGAAACCAGATGTGCTGTATGTACATTACTGGAGTATATAAACCCAAGGGGGAGGCTGAGAAGGCAGAGAAGGAATCGGCTGCCTTCCTCCGGGCATAATCGCGAAATGTCTGTACTGACGCTACTCATTTCTTTGAATAAACCTCTTAGTTAAACATGAGTTAGTGTCAACGGAGTCGTCATTTCATCATCGGCACGTCATCGCTATGGTAAGACACTTCAATAGATAGATAGATAGATAGATAGATAGATAGATAGATAGATAGATAGATAGATAGATAGATAGATAGATAGATAGATAGATAGATAGATAGATAGATAGATAGATAGATAGATAGATAGATAGATAGATAGATAGAAGCTAAATGACACTCAATGAATGGGGCTTAAGAAAAAATGAAAAGCTTACAGCACTCAGTATTCCCAGGCAGTCTCCCATCTAGGTACTGACTGAGCCCAACCTTGCTTAGCTTCTGAGATCAGACGAGATCAGGCGTTCTCAAGGTGGTTTGGCCGTAAGCGAAAGAGGCTGGATTTCAAGGCCTGTTCTAGCTTGCCAGCCAGCTAACTGAGTGGTAGCTAGCTGTCTGTGCTGGAACTAAAGGCAAGGCCTTTCATAGATAGATAGATAGATAGATAGATAGATAGATAGATAGATAGATAGATAGATAGATAGATAGATAGATAGATAGATAGATAGATAGATAGATAGATAGATAGATAGATAGATAGATAGATAGATAGATAGATAGATAGATAGATAGATAGATAGATAGATAGATAGATAGATAGATAGATAGATAGAAGCTAAATGACACTCAATGAATGGGGCTTAAGAAAAAATGAAAAGCTTACAGCACTCAGTATTCCCAGGCAGTCTCCCATCTAGGTACTGACTGAGCCCAACCTTGCTTAGCTTCTGAGATCAGACGAGATCAGGCGTTCTCAAGGTGGTTTGGCCGTAAGCGAAAGAGGCTGGATTTCAAGGCCTGTTCTAGCTTGCCAGCCAGCTAACTGAGTGGTAGCTAGCTGTCTGTGCTGGAACTAAAGGCAAGGCCTTTCATAGATAGATAGATAGATAGATAGATAGATAGATAGATAGATAGATAGATAGATAGATAGATAGATAGATAGATAGATAGATAGATAGATAGATAGATAGATAGATAGATAGATAGATAGATAGATAGATAGATAGATAGATAGATAGATAGATAGATAGATAGATAGATAGATAGGGCTGGATTTCAAGGCCTGTTCTAGCTTGCCAGCCAGCTAACTGAGTGGTAGCTAGCTGTCTGTGCTGGAACTAAAGGCAAGGCCTTTCATAGATAGATAGATAGATAGATAGATAGATAGATAGATAGATAGATAGATAGATAGATAGATAGATAGATAGATAGATAGATAGATAGATAGATAGATAGATAGATAGATAGATAGATAGATAGATAGATAGATAGATAGATAGATAGATAGAAGCTAAATGACACTCAATGAATGGGGCTTAAGAAAAAATGAAAAGCTTACAGCACTCAGTATTCCCAGGCAGTCTCCCATCTAGGTACTGACTGAGCCCAACCTTGCTTAGCTTCTGAGATCAGACGAGATCAGGCGTTCTCAAGGTGGTTTGGCCGTAAGCGAAAGAGGCTGGATTTCAAGGCCTGTTCTAGCTTGCCAGCCAGCTAACTGAGTGGTAGCTAGCTGTCTGTGCTGGAACTAAAGGCAAGGCCTTTCATAGATAGATAGATAGATAGATAGATAGATAGATAGATAGATAGATAGATAGATAGATAGATAGATAGATAGATAGATAGATAGATAGATAGATAGATAGATAGATAGATAGATAGATAGATAGATAGATAGATAGATAGATAGATAGATAGATAGATAGATAGATAGATAGATAGATAGATAGATAGAAGCTAAATGACACTCAATGAATGGGGCTTAAGAAAAAATGAAAAGCTTACAGCACTCAGTATTCCCAGGCAGTCTCCCATCTAGGTACTGACTGAGCCCAACCTTGCTTAGCTTCTGAGATCAGACGAGATCAGGCGTTCTCAAGGTGGTTTGGCCGTAAGCGAAAGAGGCTGGATTTCAAGGCCTGTTCTAGCTTGCCAGCCAGCTAACTGAGTGGTAGCTAGCTGTCTGTGCTGGAACTAAAGGCAAGGCCTTTCATAGATAGATAGATAGATAGATAGATAGATAGATAGATAGATAGATAGATAGATAGATAGATAGATAGATAGATAGATAGATAGATAGATAGATAGATAGATAGATAGATAGATAGATAGATAGATAGATAGATAGATAGATAGATAGATAGATAGATAGGGCTGGATTTCAAGGCCTGTTCTAGCTTGCCAGCCAGCTAACTGAGTGGTAGCTAGCTGTCTGTGCTGGAACTAAAGGCAAGGCCTTTCATAGATAGATAGATAGATAGATAGATAGATAGATAGATAGATAGATAGATAGATAGATAGATAGATAGATAGATAGATAGATAGATAGATAGATAGATAGATAGATAGATAGATAGATAGATAGATAGATAGATAGATAGATAGATAGATAGATAGATAGAAGCTAAATGACACTCAATGAATGGGGCTTAAGAAAAAATGAAAAGCTTACAGCACTCAGTATTCCCAGGCAGTCTCCCATCTAGGTACTGACTGAGCCCAACCTTGCTTAGCTTCTGAGATCAGACGAGATCAGGCGTTCTCAAGGTGGTTTGGCCGTAAGCGAAAGAGGCTGGATTTCAAGGCCTGTTCTAGCTTGCCAGCCAGCTAACTGAGTGGTAGCTAGCTGTCTGTGCTGGAACTAAAGGCAAGGCCTTTCATAGATAGATAGATAGATAGATAGATAGATAGATAGATAGATAGATAGATAGATAGATAGATAGATAGATAGATAGATAGATAGATAGATAGATAGATAGATAGATAGATAGATAGATAGATAGATAGATAGATAGATAGATAGATAGATAGATAGGGCTGGATTTCAAGGCCTGTTCTAGCTTGCCAGCCAGCTAACTGAGTGGTAGCTAGCTGTCTGTGCTGGAACTAAAGGCAAGGCCTTTCATAGATAGATAGATAGATAGATAGATAGATAGATAGATAGATAGATAGATAGATAGATAGATAGATAGATAGATAGATAGATAGATAGATAGATAGATAGATAGATAGATAGATAGATAGATAGATAGATAGATAGATAGATAGATAGATAGATAGATAGAAGCTAAATGACACTCAATGAATGGGGCTTAAGAAAAAATGAAAAGCTTACAGCACTCAGTATTCCCAGGCAGTCTCCCATCTAGGTACTGACTGAGCCCAACCTTGCTTAGCTTCTGAGATCAGACGAGATCAGGCGTTCTCAAGGTGGTTTGGCCGTAAGCGAAAGAGGCTGGATTTCAAGGCCTGTTCTAGCTTGCCAGCCAGCTAACTGAGTGGTAGCTAGCTGTCTGTGCTGGAACTAAAGGCAAGGCCTTTCATAGATAGATAGATAGATAGATAGATAGATAGATAGATAGATAGATAGATAGATAGATAGATAGATAGATAGATAGATAGATAGATAGATAGATAGATAGATAGATAGATAGATAGATAGATAGATAGATAGATAGATAGATAGATAGATAGATAGGGCTGGATTTCAAGGCCTGTTCTAGCTTGCCAGCCAGCTAACTGAGTGGTAGCTAGCTGTCTGTGCTGGAACTAAAGGCAAGGCCTTTCATAGATAGATAGATAGATAGATAGATAGATAGATAGATAGATAGATAGATAGATAGATAGATAGATAGATAGATAGATAGATAGATAGATAGATAGATAGATAGATAGATAGATAGATAGATAGATAGATAGATAGATAGATAGATAGATAGATAGATAGAAGCTAAATGACACTCAATGAATGGGGCTTAAGAAAAAATGAAAAGCTTACAGCACTCAGTATTCCCAGGCAGTCTCCCATCTAGGTACTGACTGAGCCCAACCTTGCTTAGCTTCTGAGATCAGACGAGATCAGGCGTTCTCAAGGTGGTTTGGCCGTAAGCGAAAGAGGCTGGATTTCAAGGCCTGTTCTAGCTTGCCAGCCAGCTAACTGAGTGGTAGCTAGCTGTCTGTGCTGGAACTAAAGGCAAGGCCTTTCATAGATAGATAGATAGATAGATAGATAGATAGATAGATAGATAGATAGATAGATAGATAGATAGATAGATAGATAGATAGATAGATAGATAGATAGATAGATAGATAGATAGATAGATAGATAGATAGATAGATAGATAGATAGGGCTGGATTTCAAGGCCTGTTCTAGCTTGCCAGCCAGCTAACTGAGTGGTAGCTAGCTGTCTGTGCTGGAACTAAAGGCAAGGCCTTTCATAGATAGATAGATAGATAGATAGATAGATAGATAGATAGATAGATAGATAGATAGATAGATAGATAGATAGATAGATAGATAGATAGATAGATAGATAGATAGATAGATAGATAGATAGATAGATAGATAGATAGATAGATAGATAGATAGAAGCTAAATGACACTCAATGAATGGGGCTTAAGAAAAAATGAAAAGCTTACAGCACTCAGTATTCCCAGGCAGTCTCCCATCTAGGTACTGACTGAGCCCAACCTTGCTTAGCTTCTGAGATCAGACGAGATCAGGCGTTCTCAAGGTGGTTTGGCCGTAAGCGAAAGAGGCTGGATTTCAAGGCCTGTTCTAGCTTGCCAGCCAGCTAACTGAGTGGTAGCTAGCTGTCTGTGCTGGAACTAAAGGCAAGGCCTTTCATAGATAGATAGATAGATAGATAGATAGATAGATAGATAGATAGATAGATAGATAGATAGATAGATAGATAGATAGATAGATAGATAGATAGATAGATAGATAGATAGATAGATAGATAGATAGATAGATAGATAGATAGATAGATAGGGCTGGATTTCAAGGCCTGTTCTAGCTTGCCAGCCAGCTAACTGAGTGGTAGCTAGCTGTCTGTGCTGGAACTAAAGGCAAGGCCTTTCATAGATAGATAGATAGATAGATAGATAGATAGATAGATAGATAGATAGATAGATAGATAGATAGATAGATAGATAGATAGATAGATAGATAGATAGATAGATAGATAGATAGATAGATAGATAGATAGATAGATAGATAGATAGATAGATAGATAGATAGATAGATAGATAGAAGCTAAATGACACTCAATGAATGGGGCTTAAGAAAAAATGAAAAGCTTACAGCACTCAGTATTCCCAGGCAGTCTCCCATCTAGGTACTGACTGAGCCCAACCTTGCTTAGCTTCTGAGATCAGACGAGATCAGGCGTTCTCAAGGTGGTTTGGCCGTAAGCGAAAGAGGCTGGATTTCAAGGCCTGTTCTAGCTTGCCAGCCAGCTAACTGAGTGGTAGCTAGCTGTCTGTGCTGGAACTAAAGGCAAGGCCTTTCATAGATAGATAGATGATAGATAGATAGATAGATAGATAGATAGATAGATAGATAGATAGATAGATAGATAGATAGATAGATAGATAGATAGATAGATAGATAGATAGATAGATAGATAGGGCTGGATTTCAAGGCCTGTTCTAGCTTGCCAGCCAGCTAACTGAGTGGTAGCTAGCTGTCTGTGCTGGAACTAAAGGCAAGGCCTTTCATAGATAGATAGATAGATAGATAGATAGATAGATAGATAGATAGATAGATAGATAGATAGATAGATAGATAGATAGATAGATAGATAGATAGATAGATAGATAGATAGATAGATAGATAGATAGATAGATAGATAGATAGATAGATAGATAGATAGATAGAAGCTAAATGACACTCAATGAATGGGGCTTAAGAAAAAATGAAAAGCTTACAGCACTCAGTATTCCCAGGCAGTCTCCCATCTAGGTACTGACTGAGCCCAACCTTGCTTAGCTTCTGAGATCAGACGAGATCAGGCGTTCTCAAGGTGGTTTGGCCGTAAGCGAAAGAGGCTGGATTTCAAGGCCTGTTCTAGCTTGCCAGCCAGCTAACTGAGTGGTAGCTAGCTGTCTGTGCTGGAACTAAAGGCAAGGCCTTTCATAGATAGATAGATAGATAGATAGATAGATAGATAGATAGATAGATAGATAGATAGATAGATAGATAGATAGATAGATAGATAGATAGATAGATAGATAGATAGATAGATAGATAGATAGATAGATAGGGCTGGATTTCAAGGCCTGTTCTAGCTTGCCAGCCAGCTAACTGAGTGGTAGCTAGCTGTCTGTGCTGGAACTAAAGGCAAGGCCTTTCATAGATAGATAGATAGATAGATAGATAGATAGATAGATAGATAGATAGATAGATAGATAGATAGATAGATAGATAGATAGATAGATAGATAGATAGATAGATAGATAGATAGATAGATAGATAGATAGATAGATAGATAGATAGATAGATAGATAGATAGATAGATAGATAGATAGATAGAAGCTAAATGACACTCAATGAATGGGGCTTAAGAAAAAATGAAAAGCTTACAGCACTCAGTATTCCCAGGCAGTCTCCCATCTAGGTACTGACTGAGCCCAACCTTGCTTAGCTTCTGAGATCAGACGAGATCAGGCGTTCTCAAGGTGGTTTGGCCGTAAGCGAAAGAGGCTGGATTTCAAGGCCTGTTCTAGCTTGCCAGCCAGCTAACTGAGTGGTAGCTAGCTGTCTGTGCTGGAACTAAAGGCAAGGCCTTTCATAGATAGATAGATAGATAGATAGATAGATAGATAGATAGATAGATAGATAGATAGATAGATAGATAGATAGATAGATAGATAGATAGATAGATAGATAGATAGATAGATAGATAGATAGATAGATAGATAGATAGATAGATAGATAGATAGATAGGGCTGGATTTCAAGGCCTGTTCTAGCTTGCCAGCCAGCTAACTGAGTGGTAGCTAGCTGTCTGTGCTGGAACTAAAGGCAAGGCCTTTCATAGATAGATAGATAGATAGATAGATAGATAGATAGATAGATAGATAGATAGATAGATAGATAGATAGATAGATAGATAGATAGATAGATAGATAGATAGATAGATAGATAGATAGATAGATAGATAGATAGATAGATAGATAGATAGATAGATAGATAGAAGCTAAATGACACTCAATGAATGGGGCTTAAGAAAAAATGAAAAGCTTACAGCACTCAGTATTCCCAGGCAGTCTCCCATCTAGGTACTGACTGAGCCCAACCTTGCTTAGCTTCTGAGATCAGACGAGATCAGGCGTTCTCAAGGTGGTTTGGCCGTAAGCGAAAGAGGCTGGATTTCAAGGCCTGTTCTAGCTTGCCAGCCAGCTAACTGAGTGGTAGCTAGCTGTCTGTGCTGGAACTAAAGGCAAGGCCTTTCATAGATAGATAGATGATAGATAGATAGATAGATAGATAGATAGATAGATAGATAGATAGATAGATAGATAGATAGATAGATAGATAGATAGATAGATAGATAGATAGATAGATAGATAGATAGATAGATAGATAGATAGGGCTGGATTTCAAGGCCTGTTCTAGCTTGCCAGCCAGCTAACTGAGTGGTAGCTAGCTGTCTGTGCTGGAACTAAAGGCAAGGCCTTTCATAGATAGATAGATAGATAGATAGATAGATAGATAGATAGATAGATAGATAGATAGATAGATAGATAGATAGATAGATAGATAGATAGATAGATAGATAGATAGATAGATAGATAGATAGATAGATAGATAGATAGATAGATAGATAGAAGCTAAATGACACTCAATGAATGGGGCTTAAGAAAAAATGAAAAGCTTACAGCACTCAGTATTCCCAGGCAGTCTCCCATCTAGGTACTGACTGAGCCCAACCTTGCTTAGCTTCTGAGATCAGACGAGATCAGGCGTTCTCAAGGTGGTTTGGCCGTAAGCGAAAGAGGCTGGATTTCAAGGCCTGTTCTAGCTTGCCAGCCAGCTAACTGAGTGGTAGCTAGCTGTCTGTGCTGGAACTAAAGGCAAGGCCTTTCATAGATAGATAGATAGATAGATAGATAGATAGATAGATAGATAGATAGATAGATAGATAGATAGATAGATAGATAGATAGATAGATAGATAGATAGATAGATAGATAGATAGATAGATAGATAGATAGATAGATAGATAGATAGATAGATAGATAGATAGATAGATAGATAGATAGATAGATAGATAGATAGATAGGGCTGGATTTCAAGGCCTGTTCTAGCTTGCCAGCCAGCTAACTGAGTGGTAGCTAGCTGTCTGTGCTGGAACTAAAGGCAAGGCCTTTCATAGATAGATAGATGATAGATAGATAGATAGATAGATAGATAGATAGATAGATAGATAGATAGATAGATAGATAGATAGATAGATAGATAGATAGATAGATAGATAGATAGATAGATAGATAGATAGATAGATAGATAGATAGGGCTGGATTTCAAGGCCTGTTCTAGCTTGCCAGCCAGCTAACTGAGTGGTAGCTAGCTGTCTGTGCTGGAACTAAAGGCAAGGCCTTTCATAGATAGATAGATAGATAGATAGATAGATAGATAGATAGATAGATAGATAGATAGATAGATAGATAGATAGATAGATAGATAGATAGATAGATAGATAGATAGATAGATAGATAGATAGATAGATAGATAGATAGATAGATAGATAGATAGATAGATAGAAGCTAAATGACACTCAATGAATGGGGCTTAAGAAAAAATGAAAAGCTTACAGCACTCAGTATTCCCAGGCAGTCTCCCATCTAGGTACTGACTGAGCCCAACCTTGCTTAGCTTCTGAGATCAGACGAGATCAGGCGTTCTCAAGGTGGTTTGGCCGTAAGCGAAAGAGGCTGGATTTCAAGGCCTGTTCTAGCTTGCCAGCCAGCTAACTGAGTGGTAGCTAGCTGTCTGTGCTGGAACTAAAGGCAAGGCCTTTCATAGATAGATAGATAGATAGATAGATAGATAGATAGATAGATAGATAGATAGATAGATAGATAGATAGATAGATAGATAGATAGATAGATAGATAGATAGATAGATAGATAGATAGATAGATAGATAGATAGATAGATAGATAGATAGATAGATAGATAGATAGATAGATAGATAGGGCTGGATTTCAAGGCCTGTTCTAGCTTGCCAGCCAGCTAACTGAGTGGTAGCTAGCTGTCTGTGCTGGAACTAAAGGCAAGGCCTTTCATAGATAGATAGATAGATAGATAGATAGATAGATAGATAGATAGATAGATAGATAGATAGATAGATAGATAGATAGATAGATAGATAGATAGATAGATAGATAGATAGATAGATAGATAGATAGATAGATAGATAGATAGATAGATAGAAGCTAAATGACACTCAATGAATGGGGCTTAAGAAAAAATGAAAAGCTTACAGCACTCAGTATTCCCAGGCAGTCTCCCATCTAGGTACTGACTGAGCCCAACCTTGCTTAGCTTCTGAGATCAGACGAGATCAGGCGTTCTCAAGGTGGTTTGGCCGTAAGCGAAAGAGGCTGGATTTCAAGGCCTGTTCTAGCTTGCCAGCCAGCTAACTGAGTGGTAGCTAGCTGTCTGTGCTGGAACTAAAGGCAAGGCCTTTCATAGATAGATAGATAGATAGATAGATAGATAGATAGATAGATAGATAGATAGATAGATAGATAGATAGATAGATAGATAGATAGATAGATAGATAGATAGATAGATAGATAGATAGATAGATAGATAGATAGATAGATAGATAGGCTGGATTTCAAGGCCTGTTCTAGCTTGCCAGCCAGCTAACTGAGTGGTAGCTAGCTGTCTGTGCTGGAACTAAAGGCAAGGCCTTTCATAGATAGATAGATAGATAGATAGATAGATAGATAGATAGATAGATAGATAGATAGATAGATAGATAGATAGATAGATAGATAGATAGATAGATAGATAGATAGATAGATAGATAGATAGATAGATAGATAGATAGATAGATAGAAGCTAAATGACACTCAATGAATGGGGCTTAAGAAAAAATGAAAAGCTTACAGCACTCAGTATTCCCAGGCAGTCTCCCATCTAGGTACTGACTGAGCCCAACCTTGCTTAGCTTCTGAGATCAGACGAGATCAGGCGTTCTCAAGGTGGTTTGGCCGTAAGCGAAAGAGGCTGGATTTCAAGGCCTGTTCTAGCTTGCCAGCCAGCTAACTGAGTGGTAGCTAGCTGTCTGTGCTGGAACTAAAGGCAAGGCCTTTCATAGATAGATAGATGATAGATAGATAGATAGATAGATAGATAGATAGATAGATAGATAGATAGATAGATAGATAGATAGATAGATAGATAGATAGATAGATAGATAGATAGATAGATAGATAGGGCTGGATTTCAAGGCCTGTTCTAGCTTGCCAGCCAGCTAACTGAGTGGTAGCTAGCTGTCTGTGCTGGAACTAAAGGCAAGGCCTTTCATAGATAGATAGATAGATAGATAGATAGATAGATAGATAGATAGATAGATAGATAGATAGATAGATAGATAGATAGATAGATAGATAGATAGATAGATAGATAGATAGATAGATAGATAGATAGATAGATAGATAGATAGATAGATAGATAGATAGATAGATAGATAGAAGCTAAATGACACTCAATGAATGGGGCTTAAGAAAAAATGAAAAGCTTACAGCACTCAGTATTCCCAGGCAGTCTCCCATCTAGGTACTGACTGAGCCCAACCTTGCTTAGCTTCTGAGATCAGACGAGATCAGGCGTTCTCAAGGTGGTTTGGCCGTAAGCGAAAGAGGCTGGATTTCAAGGCCTGTTCTAGCTTGCCAGCCAGCTAACTGAGTGGTAGCTAGCTGTCTGTGCTGGAACTAAAGGCAAGGCCTTTCATAGATAGATAGATAGATAGATAGATAGATAGATAGATAGATAGATAGATAGATAGATAGATAGATAGATAGATAGATAGATAGATAGATAGATAGATAGATAGATAGATAGATAGATAGATAGATAGATAGATAGATAGATAGATAGATAGATAGATAGGGCTGGATTTCAAGGCCTGTTCTAGCTTGCCAGCCAGCTAACTGAGTGGTAGCTAGCTGTCTGTGCTGGAACTAAAGGCAAGGCCTTTCATAGATAGATAGATAGATAGATAGATAGATAGATAGATAGATAGATAGATAGATAGATAGATAGATAGATAGATAGATAGATAGATAGATAGATAGATAGATAGATAGATAGATAGATAGATAGATAGATAGATAGATAGATAGATAGATAGATAGATAGATAGATAGAAGCTAAATGACACTCAATGAATGGGGCTTAAGAAAAAATGAAAAGCTTACAGCACTCAGTATTCCCAGGCAGTCTCCCATCTAGGTACTGACTGAGCCCAACCTTGCTTAGCTTCTGAGATCAGACGAGATCAGGCGTTCTCAAGGTGGTTTGGCCGTAAGCGAAAGAGGCTGGATTTCAAGGCCTGTTCTAGCTTGCCAGCCAGCTAACTGAGTGGTAGCTAGCTGTCTGTGCTGGAACTAAAGGCAAGGCCTTTCATAGATAGATAGATAGATAGATAGATAGATAGATAGATAGATAGATAGATAGATAGATAGATAGATAGATAGATAGATAGATAGATAGATAGATAGATAGATAGATAGATAGATAGATAGATAGATAGATAGATAGATAGATAGATAGATAGATAGGGCTGGATTTCAAGGCCTGTTCTAGCTTGCCAGCCAGCTAACTGAGTGGTAGCTAGCTGTCTGTGCTGGAACTAAAGGCAAGGCCTTTCATAGATAGATAGATAGATAGATAGATAGATAGATAGATAGATAGATAGATAGATAGATAGATAGATAGATAGATAGATAGATAGATAGATAGATAGATAGATAGATAGATAGATAGATAGATAGATAGATAGATAGATAGATAGATAGATAGAAGCTAAATGACACTCAATGAATGGGGCTTAAGAAAAAATGAAAAGCTTACAGCACTCAGTATTCCCAGGCAGTCTCCCATCTAGGTACTGACTGAGCCCAACCTTGCTTAGCTTCTGAGATCAGACGAGATCAGGCGTTCTCAAGGTGGTTTGGCCGTAAGCGAAAGAGGCTGGATTTCAAGGCCTGTTCTAGCTTGCCAGCCAGCTAACTGAGTGGTAGCTAGCTGTCTGTGCTGGAACTAAAGGCAAGGCCTTTCATAGATAGATAGATGATAGATAGATAGATAGATAGATAGATAGATAGATAGATAGATAGATAGATAGATAGATAGATAGATAGATAGATAGATAGATAGATAGATAGATAGATAGATAGATAGGGCTGGATTTCAAGGCCTGTTCTAGCTTGCCAGCCAGCTAACTGAGTGGTAGCTAGCTGTCTGTGCTGGAACTAAAGGCAAGGCCTTTCATAGATAGATAGATAGATAGATAGATAGATAGATAGATAGATAGATAGATAGATAGATAGATAGATAGATAGATAGATAGATAGATAGATAGATAGATAGATAGATAGATAGATAGATAGATAGATAGATAGATAGATAGATAGATAGATAGATAGATAGATAGAAGCTAAATGACACTCAATGAATGGGGCTTAAGAAAAAATGAAAAGCTTACAGCACTCAGTATTCCCAGGCAGTCTCCCATCTAGGTACTGACTGAGCCCAACCTTGCTTAGCTTCTGAGATCAGACGAGATCAGGCGTTCTCAAGGTGGTTTGGCCGTAAGCGAAAGAGGCTGGATTTCAAGGCCTGTTCTAGCTTGCCAGCCAGCTAACTGAGTGGTAGCTAGCTGTCTGTGCTGGAACTAAAGGCAAGGCCTTTCATAGATAGATAGATAGATAGATAGATAGATAGATAGATAGATAGATAGATAGATAGATAGATAGATAGATAGATAGATAGATAGATAGATAGATAGATAGATAGATAGATAGATAGATAGATAGATAGATAGATAGATAGATAGATAGATAGATAGATAGATAGATAGATAGATAGGGCTGGATTTCAAGGCCTGTTCTAGCTTGCCAGCCAGCTAACTGAGTGGTAGCTAGCTGTCTGTGCTGGAACTAAAGGCAAGGCCTTTCATAGATAGATAGATAGATAGATAGATAGATAGATAGATAGATAGATAGATAGATAGATAGATAGATAGATAGATAGATAGATAGATAGATAGATAGATAGATAGATAGATAGATAGATAGATAGATAGATAGATAGATAGATAGATAGATAGATAGAAGCTAAATGACACTCAATGAATGGGGCTTAAGAAAAAATGAAAAGCTTACAGCACTCAGTATTCCCAGGCAGTCTCCCATCTAGGTACTGACTGAGCCCAACCTTGCTTAGCTTCTGAGATCAGACGAGATCAGGCGTTCTCAAGGTGGTTTGGCCGTAAGCGAAAGAGGCTGGATTTCAAGGCCTGTTCTAGCTTGCCAGCCAGCTAACTGAGTGGTAGCTAGCTGTCTGTGCTGGAACTAAAGGCAAGGCCTTTCATAGATAGATAGATAGATAGATAGATAGATAGATAGATAGATAGATAGATAGATAGATAGATAGATAGATAGATAGATAGATAGATAGATAGATAGATAGATAGATAGATAGATAGATAGATAGATAGATAGATAGATAGATAGGCTGGATTTCAAGGCCTGTTCTAGCTTGCCAGCCAGCTAACTGAGTGGTAGCTAGCTGTCTGTGCTGGAACTAAAGGCAAGGCCTTTCATAGATAGATAGATAGATAGATAGATAGATAGATAGATAGATAGATAGATAGATAGATAGATAGATAGATAGATAGATAGATAGATAGATAGATAGATAGATAGATAGATAGATAGATAGATAGATAGATAGATAGATAGATAGATAGATAGATAGAAGCTAAATGACACTCAATGAATGGGGCTTAAGAAAAAATGAAAAGCTTACAGCACTCAGTATTCCCAGGCAGTCTCCCATCTAGGTACTGACTGAGCCCAACCTTGCTTAGCTTCTGAGATCAGACGAGATCAGGCGTTCTCAAGGTGGTTTGGCCGTAAGCGAAAGAGGCTGGATTTCAAGGCCTGTTCTAGCTTGCCAGCCAGCTAACTGAGTGGTAGCTAGCTGTCTGTGCTGGAACTAAAGGCAAGGCCTTTCATAGATAGATAGATGATAGATAGATAGATAGATAGATAGATAGATAGATAGATAGATAGATAGATAGATAGATAGATAGATAGATAGATAGATAGATAGATAGATAGATAGATAGATAGATAGATAGATAGATAGGGCTGGATTTCAAGGCCTGTTCTAGCTTGCCAGCCAGCTAACTGAGTGGTAGCTAGCTGTCTGTGCTGGAACTAAAGGCAAGGCCTTTCATAGATAGATAGATAGATAGATAGATAGATAGATAGATAGATAGATAGATAGATAGATAGATAGATAGATAGATAGATAGATAGATAGATAGATAGATAGATAGATAGATAGATAGATAGATAGATAGATAGATAGATAGATAGATAGAAGCTAAATGACACTCAATGAATGGGGCTTAAGAAAAAATGAAAAGCTTACAGCACTCAGTATTCCCAGGCAGTCTCCCATCTAGGTACTGACTGAGCCCAACCTTGCTTAGCTTCTGAGATCAGACGAGATCAGGCGTTCTCAAGGTGGTTTGGCCGTAAGCGAAAGAGGCTGGATTTCAAGGCCTGTTCTAGCTTGCCAGCCAGCTAACTGAGTGGTAGCTAGCTGTCTGTGCTGGAACTAAAGGCAAGGCCTTTCATAGATAGATAGATAGATAGATAGATAGATAGATAGATAGATAGATAGATAGATAGATAGATAGATAGATAGATAGATAGATAGATAGATAGATAGATAGATAGATAGATAGATAGATAGATAGATAGATAGATAGATAGATAGATAGATAGATAGATAGATAGGGCTGGATTTCAAGGCCTGTTCTAGCTTGCCAGCCAGCTAACTGAGTGGTAGCTAGCTGTCTGTGCTGGAACTAAAGGCAAGGCCTTTCATAGATAGATAGATAGATAGATAGATAGATAGATAGATAGATAGATAGATAGATAGATAGATAGATAGATAGATAGATAGATAGATAGATAGATAGATAGATAGATAGATAGATAGATAGATAGATAGATAGATAGATAGAAGCTAAATGACACTCAATGAATGGGGCTTAAGAAAAAATGAAAAGCTTACAGCACTCAGTATTCCCAGGCAGTCTCCCATCTAGGTACTGACTGAGCCCAACCTTGCTTAGCTTCTGAGATCAGACGAGATCAGGCGTTCTCAAGGTGGTTTGGCCGTAAGCGAAAGAGGCTGGATTTCAAGGCCTGTTCTAGCTTGCCAGCCAGCTAACTGAGTGGTAGCTAGCTGTCTGTGCTGGAACTAAAGGCAAGGCCTTTCATAGATAGATAGATAGATAGATAGATAGATAGATAGATAGATAGATAGATAGATAGATAGATAGATAGATAGATAGATAGATAGATAGATAGATAGATAGATAGATAGATAGATAGATAGATAGATAGATAGATAGATAGATAGATAGATAGATAGATAGATAGGGCTGGATTTCAAGGCCTGTTCTAGCTTGCCAGCCAGCTAACTGAGTGGTAGCTAGCTGTCTGTGCTGGAACTAAAGGCAAGGCCTTTCATAGATAGATAGATAGATAGATAGATAGATAGATAGATAGATAGATAGATAGATAGATAGATAGATAGATAGATAGATAGATAGATAGATAGATAGATAGATAGATAGATAGATAGATAGATAGATAGATAGATAGATAGATAGAAGCTAAATGACACTCAATGAATGGGGCTTAAGAAAAAATGAAAAGCTTACAGCACTCAGTATTCCCAGGCAGTCTCCCATCTAGGTACTGACTGAGCCCAACCTTGCTTAGCTTCTGAGATCAGACGAGATCAGGCGTTCTCAAGGTGGTTTGGCCGTAAGCGAAAGAGGCTGGATTTCAAGGCCTGTTCTAGCTTGCCAGCCAGCTAACTGAGTGGTAGCTAGCTGTCTGTGCTGGAACTAAAGGCAAGGCCTTTCATAGATAGATAGATAGATAGATAGATAGATAGATAGATAGATAGATAGATAGATAGATAGATAGATAGATAGATAGATAGATAGATAGATAGATAGATAGATAGATAGATAGATAGATAGATAGATAGATAGATAGATAGATAGATAGATAGATAGATAGATAGATAGATAGATAGGGCTGGATTTCAAGGCCTGTTCTAGCTTGCCAGCCAGCTAACTGAGTGGTAGCTAGCTGTCTGTGCTGGAACTAAAGGCAAGGCCTTTCATAGATAGATAGATAGATAGATAGATAGATAGATAGATAGATAGATAGATAGATAGATAGATAGATAGATAGATAGATAGATAGATAGATAGATAGATAGATAGATAGATAGATAGATAGATAGATAGATAGATAGATAGATAGAAGCTAAATGACACTCAATGAATGGGGCTTAAGAAAAAATGAAAAGCTTACAGCACTCAGTATTCCCAGGCAGTCTCCCATCTAGGTACTGACTGAGCCCAACCTTGCTTAGCTTCTGAGATCAGACGAGATCAGGCGTTCTCAAGGTGGTTTGGCCGTAAGCGAAAGAGGCTGGATTTCAAGGCCTGTTCTAGCTTGCCAGCCAGCTAACTGAGTGGTAGCTAGCTGTCTGTGCTGGAACTAAAGGCAAGGCCTTTCATAGATAGATAGATAGATAGATAGATAGATAGATAGATAGATAGATAGATAGATAGATAGATAGATAGATAGATAGATAGATAGATAGATAGATAGATAGATAGATAGATAGATAGATAGATAGATAGATAGATAGATAGATAGATAGATAGATAGATAGATAGAAGCTAAATGACACTCAATGAATGGGGCTTAAGAAAAAATGAAAAGCTTACAGCACTCAGTATTCCCAGGCAGTCTCCCATCTAGGTACTGACTGAGCCCAACCTTGCTTAGCTTCTGAGATCAGACGAGATCAGGCGTTCTCAAGGTGGTTTGGCCGTAAGCGAAAGAGGCTGGATTTCAAGGCCTGTTCTAGCTTGCCAGCCAGCTAACTGAGTGGTAGCTAGCTGTCTGTGCTGGAACTAAAGGCAAGGCCTTTCATAGATAGATAGATAGATAGATAGATAGATAGATAGATAGATAGATAGATAGATAGATAGATAGATAGATAGATAGATAGATAGATAGATAGATAGATAGATAGATAGATAGATAGATAGATAGATAGATAGATAGATAGATAGATAGATAGATAGATAGAAGCTAAATGACACTCAATGAATGGGGCTTAAGAAAAAATGAAAAGCTTACAGCACTCAGTATTCCCAGGCAGTCTCCCATCTAGGTACTGACTGAGCCCAACCTTGCTTAGCTTCTGAGATCAGACGAGATCAGGCGTTCTCAAGGTGGTTTGGCCGTAAGCGAAAGAGGCTGGATTTCAAGGCCTGTTCTAGCTTGCCAGCCAGCTAACTGAGTGGTAGCTAGCTGTCTGTGCTGGAACTAAAGGCAAGGCCTTTCATAGATAGATAGATAGATAGATAGATAGATAGATAGATAGATAGATAGATAGATAGATAGATAGATAGATAGATAGATAGATAGATAGATAGATAGATAGATAGATAGATAGATAGATAGATAGATAGATAGATAGATAGATAGATAGATAGATAGATAGATAGATAGATAGAAGCTAAATGACACTCAATGAATGGGGCTTAAGAAAAAATGAAAAGCTTACAGCACTCAGTATTCCCAGGCAGTCTCCCATCTAGGTACTGACTGAGCCCAACCTTGCTTAGCTTCTGAGATCAGACGAGATCAGGCGTTCTCAAGGTGGTTTGGCCGTAAGCGAAAGAGGCTGGATTTCAAGGCCTGTTCTAGCTTGCCAGCCAGCTAACTGAGTGGTAGCTAGCTGTCTGTGCTGGAACTAAAGGCAAGGCCTTTCATAGATAGATAGATGATAGATAGATAGATAGATAGATAGATAGATAGATAGATAGATAGATAGATAGATAGATAGATAGATAGATAGATAGATAGATAGATAGATAGATAGATAGATAGATAGATAGATAGATAGGGCTGGATTTCAAGGCCTGTTCTAGCTTGCCAGCCAGCTAACTGAGTGGTAGCTAGCTGTCTGTGCTGGAACTAAAGGCAAGGCCTTTCATAGATAGATAGATAGATAGATAGATAGATAGATAGATAGATAGATAGATAGATAGATAGATAGATAGATAGATAGATAGATAGATAGATAGATAGATAGATAGATAGATAGATAGATAGATAGATAGATAGATAGATAGATAGATAGATAGAAGCTAAATGACACTCAATGAATGGGGCTTAAGAAAAAATGAAAAGCTTACAGCACTCAGTATTCCCAGGCAGTCTCCCATCTAGGTACTGACTGAGCCCAACCTTGCTTAGCTTCTGAGATCAGACGAGATCAGGCGTTCTCAAGGTGGTTTGGCCGTAAGCGAAAGAGGCTGGATTTCAAGGCCTGTTCTAGCTTGCCAGCCAGCTAACTGAGTGGTAGCTAGCTGTCTGTGCTGGAACTAAAGGCAAGGCCTTTCATAGATAGATAGATAGATAGATAGATAGATAGATAGATAGATAGATAGATAGATAGATAGATAGATAGATAGATAGATAGATAGATAGATAGATAGATAGATAGATAGATAGATAGATAGATAGATAGATAGATAGATAGATAGATAGATAGATAGATAGATAGATAGATAGATAGATAGATAGATAGATAGATAGGGCTGGATTTCAAGGCCTGTTCTAGCTTGCCAGCCAGCTAACTGAGTGGTAGCTAGCTGTCTGTGCTGGAACTAAAGGCAAGGCCTTTCATAGATAGATAGATAGATAGATAGATAGATAGATAGATAGATAGATAGATAGATAGATAGATAGATAGATAGATAGATAGATAGATAGATAGATAGATAGATAGATAGATAGATAGATAGATAGATAGATAGATAGATAGATAGATAGATAGATAGATAGATAGATAGATAGATAGATAGAAGCTAAATGACACTCAATGAATGGGGCTTAAGAAAAAATGAAAAGCTTACAGCACTCAGTATTCCCAGGCAGTCTCCCATCTAGGTACTGACTGAGCCCAACCTTGCTTAGCTTCTGAGATCAGACGAGATCAGGCGTTCTCAAGGTGGTTTGGCCGTAAGCGAAAGAGGCTGGATTTCAAGGCCTGTTCTAGCTTGCCAGCCAGCTAACTGAGTGGTAGCTAGCTGTCTGTGCTGGAACTAAAGGCAAGGCCTTTCATAGATAGATAGATAGATAGATAGATAGATAGATAGATAGATAGATAGATAGATAGATAGATAGATAGATAGATAGATAGATAGATAGATAGATAGATAGATAGATAGATAGATAGATAGATAGATAGATAGATAGATAGATAGATAGATAGGGCTGGATTTCAAGGCCTGTTCTAGCTTGCCAGCCAGCTAACTGAGTGGTAGCTAGCTGTCTGTGCTGGAACTAAAGGCAAGGCCTTTCATAGATAGATAGATAGATAGATAGATAGATAGATAGATAGATAGATAGATAGATAGATAGATAGATAGATAGATAGATAGATAGATAGATAGATAGATAGATAGATAGATAGATAGATAGATAGATAGATAGATAGATAGATAGATAGATAGATAGATAGATAGATAGATAGAAGCTAAATGACACTCAATGAATGGGGCTTAAGAAAAAATGAAAAGCTTACAGCACTCAGTATTCCCAGGCAGTCTCCCATCTAGGTACTGACTGAGCCCAACCTTGCTTAGCTTCTGAGATCAGACGAGATCAGGCGTTCTCAAGGTGGTTTGGCCGTAAGCGAAAGAGGCTGGATTTCAAGGCCTGTTCTAGCTTGCCAGCCAGCTAACTGAGTGGTAGCTAGCTGTCTGTGCTGGAACTAAAGGCAAGGCCTTTCATAGATAGATAGATAGATAGATAGATAGATAGATAGATAGATAGATAGATAGATAGATAGATAGATAGATAGATAGATAGATAGATAGATAGATAGATAGATAGATAGATAGATAGATAGATAGATAGATAGATAGATAGATAGATAGAAGCTAAATGACACTCAATGAATGGGGCTTAAGAAAAAATGAAAAGCTTACAGCACTCAGTATTCCCAGGCAGTCTCCCATCTAGGTACTGACTGAGCCCAACCTTGCTTAGCTTCTGAGATCAGACGAGATCAGGCGTTCTCAAGGTGGTTTGGCCGTAAGCGAAAGAGGCTGGATTTCAAGGCCTGTTCTAGCTTGCCAGCCAGCTAACTGAGTGGTAGCTAGCTGTCTGTGCTGGAACTAAAGGCAAGGCCTTTCATAGATAGATAGATAGATAGATAGATAGATAGATAGATAGATAGATAGATAGATAGATAGATAGATAGATAGATAGATAGATAGATAGATAGATAGATAGATAGATAGATAGATAGATAGATAGATAGATAGATAGATAGATAGATAGATAGATAGAAGCTAAATGACACTCAATGAATGGGGCTTAAGAAAAAATGAAAAGCTTACAGCACTCAGTATTCCCAGGCAGTCTCCCATCTAGGTACTGACTGAGCCCAACCTTGCTTAGCTTCTGAGATCAGACGAGATCAGGCGTTCTCAAGGTGGTTTGGCCGTAAGCGAAAGAGGCTGGATTTCAAGGCCTGTTCTAGCTTGCCAGCCAGCTAACTGAGTGGTAGCTAGCTGTCTGTGCTGGAACTAAAGGCAAGGCCTTTCATAGATAGATAGATAGATAGATAGATAGATAGATAGATAGATAGATAGATAGATAGATAGATAGATAGATAGATAGATAGATAGATAGATAGATAGATAGATAGATAGATAGATAGATAGATAGATAGATAGATAGATAGATAGATAGATAGAAGCTAAATGACACTCAATGAATGGGGCTTAAGAAAAAATGAAAAGCTTACAGCACTCAGTATTCCCAGGCAGTCTCCCATCTAGGTACTGACTGAGCCCAACCTTGCTTAGCTTCTGAGATCAGACGAGATCAGGCGTTCTCAAGGTGGTTTGGCCGTAAGCGAAAGAGGCTGGATTTCAAGGCCTGTTCTAGCTTGCCAGCCAGCTAACTGAGTGGTAGCTAGCTGTCTGTGCTGGAACTAAAGGCAAGGCCTTTCATAGATAGATAGATAGATAGATAGATTAGATAGATAGATAGATAGATAGATAGATAGATAGATAGATAGATAGATAGATAGATAGATAGATAGATAGATAGATAGATAGATAGATAGATAGATAGATAGATAGATAGATAGATAGATAGATAGAAGCTAAATGACACTCAATGAATGGGGCTTAAGAAAAAATGAAAAGCTTACAGCACTCAGTATTCCCAGGCAGTCTCCCATCTAGGTACTGACTGAGCCCAACCTTGCTTAGCTTCTGAGATCAGACGAGATCAGGCGTTCTCAAGGTGGTTTGGCCGTAAGCGAAAGAGGCTGGATTTCAAGGCCTGTTCTAGCTTGCCAGCCAGCTAACTGAGTGGTAGCTAGCTGTCTGTGCTGGAACTAAAGGCAAGGCCTTTCATAGATAGATAGATAGATAGATAGATAGATAGATAGATAGATAGATAGATAGATAGATAGATAGATAGATAGATAGATAGATAGATAGATAGATAGATAGATAGATAGATAGATAGATAGATAGATAGATAGATAGATAGATAGATAGATAGATAGATAGATAGATAGATAGATAGATAGGGCTGGATTTCAAGGCCTGTTCTAGCTTGCCAGCCAGCTAACTGAGTGGTAGCTAGCTGTCTGTGCTGGAACTAAAGGCAAGGCCTTTCATAGATAGATAGATAGATAGATAGATAGATAGATAGATAGATAGATAGATAGATAGATAGATAGATAGATAGATAGATAGATAGATAGATAGATAGATAGATAGATAGATAGATAGATAGATAGATAGATAGATAGATAGATAGATAGATAGATAGATAGAAGCTAAATGACACTCAATGAATGGGGCTTAAGAAAAAATGAAAAGCTTACAGCACTCAGTATTCCCAGGCAGTCTCCCATCTAGGTACTGACTGAGCCCAACCTTGCTTAGCTTCTGAGATCAGACGAGATCAGGCGTTCTCAAGGTGGTTTGGCCGTAAGCGAAAGAGGCTGGATTTCAAGGCCTGTTCTAGCTTGCCAGCCAGCTAACTGAGTGGTAGCTAGCTGTCTGTGCTGGAACTAAAGGCAAGGCCTTTCATAGATAGATAGATAGATAGATAGATAGATAGATAGATAGATAGATAGATAGATAGATAGATAGATAGATAGATAGATAGATAGATAGATAGATAGATAGATAGATAGATAGATAGATAGATAG